>NC_090261.1:35202751-35502751 GCF_037325665.1 Littorina saxatilis | reverse complement strand
TTTCGAAAAAAAAAATTGATAATAATTTTTATATATTTAATTTTCAGAGCTTGTTTTTAATCCGAATATAACATATTTATATGTTTTTGGAATCAGCAAATGATGGAGAATAAGATAAACGTAAATTTGGATCGTTTTATAAATTGTTATTTTTTTTTTTACAATTTTCAGATTTTTAATGACCAAAGTCATTAATTAATTTTTAAACCACCAAGCTGAAATGCAATACCGAAGTCCGGGCTTCGTCGAAGATTACTTGACCAAAATTTCAACCAATTTGGTTGAAAAATGAGGGCGTGACAGTGCCGCCTCAACTTTCACGAAAAGCCGGATATGACGTCATCAAAGACATTTATCAAAAAAATGAAAAAAACGTTCGGGGATTTCATACCCAGGAACTCTCATGTCAAATTTCATAAAGATCGGTCCAGTAGTTTAGTCTGAATCGCTCTACACACACACACACACACACAGACACACACACAGACACACACACAGACACACGCACATACACCACGACCCTCGTTTCGATTCCCCCTCGATGTTAAAATATTTAGTCAAAACTTGACTAAATATAAAAAGGAAGTTTTCCTGTCGATAATCTGCTTGAAACAACGCACACGTTAATATTTTAGAGCTCATCTTTTGGTTGAAATTACATAACTACATCAAGAAAAACGTACATCAGTCAAGTAAGCTGGAGGGTGCGTATAATGTCTGTGTTTATTGTATCTGTCCTGATATTTGACTTCATAACAGGCGTGGTTTCCCCCCCCCCCCCCCTTTCACTTCCAGTCAGTCAAGCAGGACTTTGTGAGTTCTACCCTTGCTCTGCACGTCATTTCTCTTTGAAACAAAAGCAAGCCATTCCTTCTTTTGTAAGGGTTCAACATCGTGGATCTGTTCAGTATTTTCACACAATAAGAGCATCCTTCAACTTAATCACGCATCGAAAATCTACAACCTGGCTGCTTCCTGTATGTGCAGAGTGGGATGTACTCGTATATGTGTTGAATTATTTGTGTAAGTGAAAGCATTACAATTGTGCGACTTTTAAAAATAATTCAGAAAAAAATCCACTCTACACAGATAGCAGCCAGACTGTTGATTTGTGATAAGTGTCCAATTGGAAGAATTCTTATTCCACGTAAAAGTCGGTCTGAACAGATCTGTGGAGGCAAATACGACAGGGCACGCGGACAGGACGGTAATATGTCTTTGTACCTTTCTGTTTGACTACTACCTGCACATACACCAAAACATGCATATCGTTATATAGTTAACGCTGGTTATTGAATCAACAGCCTGTCTACACAGCTGTTGTCAAAATACAATATGCATGTTTTCTTTGGCTCAACACACGCATGCGAATGTTCATCTTTATGTTTTCGTTTCACCTACATCATTGCAGAAATGTTTTGGTTATAACCGTTTTAGCCCCCCCCCCCCCCCCCTCCGGCCTCACACACACACACATTTTAAGTCTCTGACTCGCTTGCTGTCCGTCTATCTCTCCTTGTTGATGGCCGCCCCCGCGGAGTAGTCTTCCTTTTAGAAAATGTGTACTCTGCCTTGCAGATTAGAAGTTTGTGCTGTCGGGGCTGGGTAAGAGAGGGGTTAGAGAGACGAAAGAGGAAACTGGACAGGGAAAAATCACTGCCTGAAGCATTCAATAAAGCCACACAAAAAGAAATTACGACAGGCAGGTTTTCAATTCATACTTTTGCAAAGTATCTGCACAAGCATGTGTGCCTCTGTGAGTATGTGCGTGGCTGCTTTCATGGGGTGCCTGTATCCTCAGAAATTTGAGGATTTTTTTATCTCTCTTTTTCTGACACCGTTGACTTAACGTCATTTTTACAGGACAGGGTTTTTTTCCTTTCAGTTATAAGTTGTAGTAGTTTGACCTTATTGTTTTAGTACAAGTAGAGCTCGTTCACCAGTAGCAAAGACTCGCTCTCAGTCCGTCAGTGTGTCTGAGTGTGTGTGATGGGGGGGGGGGGGGGTGGACCTCTCCCGTGACCGGACACCTGCAATGTACGGACAGGTTTGCACTGGCCCAAGGGTGTCCGTTCATGAGAGGGACTGCTGTAGCAGTAAAACTAGTGTGATACATAAGTAATCAATGTATCCACTTGGCTATATTCACAACAGGGACTTATCACTCTTCTTTGCATGTTTTTAATTTTATGCCTACGTATTTTCAAATACTCAGCAACACATGTAACCCAAATACAACATGTGCCCGTACACTACCGCTTCTTTTATGAAAACATTGCTTCGGCCATGTTGATTTTGATCAACCAATTTTCTTGTCTGTCTCTCTCGCGCTGTCTTTCTCTTTCCCTCTGTGTTTCTTTCTCAGTCTACGGCTCTCTTTCCATCTGTGTACTCACTCTCTCGCTCGCTAGCTCTCTCTAGCTCTCTCTCTCCAACTCACGTGTGCGCGAGCGAAAGCGTGCGTGTGTGTATGTCTGTGTGTCTGTCTGTCTGAGCGTGCGTGCGTGTGAGTATGTGTGTGTCTGTCTGTATTTTGATCTGTATGTCTGTCTGTCTGTCTTTTGATCTGTCTGTCTGTCTGTCTTTTAATCTGTCTGTCTGTGCACGCTTTTGATCTCAGACTCTTCAACAAGCTTGAGTGCAGGAACAATCAGAAGGACTACAGAGCGTGAAAATGTTCTCTCTGTGTTTCAGTTTTTCTTTCATTCGGTAGCTTTACTTTCCATGTCATGTTTGGGCCATGGGGAATTCTCAGATAACATGATCTCCGATATTACTGATCGCGCTTGCAAGGAGTCTTATGCCAGATTTGTTCAGCATTTGCAGCCAGGTTCACTGCGTTTCAGGGGGGAACTGAATGTATACCCTCTCTCTCTCTCTCTCTCTCGCTCTCAGGGAACAGGGATTCCCTGTGTACCATTACATAACCAAAGAGCTACTTCCCCTTGGGATAGGGGAAGCTCTTTGATATAACCGTCATATTTATATATATATTATAACAGCATATAAATCACCTTTTCCAACAACAGATTTGTTTCCAAGATAGACATCTAGGTAATCAGAGAGAGTGGGTTGGACACTAGAAAGAGAATTATAGCATGTCAGTAAGTAAGTGCGCCTGCCCGTCTGTGCCAGTCTGTCTGTCAGTCTTTGTGTCTGTGTTTCGCGGAGAGGGCTGTTTATAGTCACTGGTCGGTGAAGCGTGACACAAAAGTACAGGGACACTGACGGCGTTGTAGCAACTGAAATAGCAAGCAATGAACGTCTCTTCGCATTTCTTTGATCTTTGCACTTCAAAGAAAACAAAATGTACCGACCAGACTAATTAAGAGAACGAGACGGTCTGGACACATAGTATACACGCGGACTGAAGTGGGTTTGACTTAATGGCGCGTGCTATTTCACCGATGTTGTATACGTCCCCCGTCCACCCCCCCTGTCCTCCTCCTCCTCTCTATCCCTCCCTCCCCCTCCCCTCCCTCCCTCCCCCTCCTTTATTGTGGATGGGAGCAGAAGTCAGTTGGTGCAGGCTGTTTATAAGCTGCATGTAATTTAAGAAGTTAAACAGTTCTCTTTGTTCTGTTATATAGTCCACCGTATTACTCGTTTAGTATTTCCCCCAGTTATTGATACTTGAGTGAATGCATGAACGTTTACAAAATTGAATGGTGCACCCTTTTCTGGTTTTGAAAAATCTGCTTGCACATCTGTCCGAGACACGAGACAAGCAAACGCAAAAGAGTTTCAAAGGGAAAGAAACGAAGTAAAAAAAATAAAAGATGGAAATAAACGTTTTGAAGCAAAATGAAAAACTAAAGACAGAAGGGATCAAACAAAGGAAAATAAAGAAAGAAAAGAAGAAGCGATAAACTTGAGAAGGAAGAGAAACAGAAGAAAATAAAGAGCGAACTAAGGACAAATACGGTATAAAAAAGGAAGGGGACACAAAAGTAGAAGAAACATAGCCTACTCCTCAGAAGACAACTTTCTATCTGTTTGCGATTGTTGCACCCACACAGCGCTCGGCCGTACCCCAAAGCTATCATCGATTCCAGGAAATGAAAAATTAGAGCTGTCCAAACAACCGGAACTCCGGTGCCAATGTACACCCCACGGGGGCGCCACATTACACAAAAGGCAGAGTTTGATCACAAGACGATGTGGGCTATCAAGAAAATGATAAGAATACATTACAACCCTGCCACATCCTAACATTTGGGTTGGCAACCGAAATCAAAACACTTTGGTTGCTGTGTTTGTTTGGAGTGATGTTCTCGTCCTCTGACAATAGCACTTGTGAACATACATAAAGGCTCCTAACTTGTTACTGTCCAAAAACAAGCTTTGGAAACGTCAACGATTGTCAACAACATATGTGAAAACAACATTTTATTGACACAAATTCTCTTTTGACTTGTGATAGCTATGTGCATGATGACCTTATAACTCCCAGGCAACAAACAATGTTATTTGCTGAGAATGACTGCCGATTTGGTAGAATATGGATGTAATCGTCAAAAACGCGGATCATTGCACGCGCATTGACATTTTCTGTAGTTATTGAGGGAATTCTTTCTGGAATCGTTTACAATTTGTGTCCACGGAGAAGTCGGAAACTAAAGTACAGAATCGATAATGTGTGCCTATAGTTGTGCCAGGTGTTTCATGACTTCTTCGCCGCTGCTAGGGACGCTTTTGTCAGGCCCACCAGCCATCTGTAAGAACACCACCAACAACCCTCGAGCTCTAGTAGAACAGTACTGAGGAGGCTGGATGGCCAAATGATCACCCCGCGTCTGACAGCCACCAGTCTGATATATATGATCACTGCCACCTTATATGTTTGACTGAGCATAAGAAGTTGTTGGTAGTCTGTGTCGATCATAAAATGTTTCAGACAGTCTCTCTGCAATAACGAGACTCTGTCCATAAGGACTGCTATTGGGACTATATATTGATGTTTTGCAAATCTCTCTCTCTCTCTCTCTCTCTCTCTCTCTCTCTCTCTCTCTCTCTCTCTCTCTCTCTCTCTCTCTCTCTCTCTCTCTCTCTGTATGTCTGTCTTTCGGTCGGTCTCTATTGTTGTGTCTCTGTCGGTCTCTCTCTGTATGTCTGCCTCTCTATCACCCTCTCTCGCTCATTCTGCCTGTCTCTCTGATTCTTGTTTCTGTCTCATCCCCACCCGCGTCTCTCTCTCTCTCTCTCTCTCTCTCTCTCTCTCTCTCTGTCTCTCTCTCTCGCTGTCTGTCTCTCTCTCTCTCTCTCTCTCTCTCTCTCTCTCTCTCTCTCTCTCTTTGTACTTTTTCACTAATTATGTATTCATGTAGTAGTAGTTATTATAGTAGATTTAGTCCCTCTTTAGGGCGAGGGCCAGATGCAAAAAAGTATTCCTATGCTTATTCTGTTACCCTCGTAAAATAAAGAATTGTCAGAATTGTCTTTGTCTGTCGGTCTCTCTATGTCTGCCTGTCTCTCTAATATCTCCCTCTTTCGCTCATTCTCTCTGTCTGTCTGTTTCTGTACCACCCCACTCTCTCTCTCTCTCTCTCTCTCTCTCTCTCTCTCTCTCTCTCTCTCGTCTCTGTCTCTGTTTCTGTACCACCCCACCCTCTCTCTCTCTCTCTCTCTCTCTCTCTCTCTCTCTCTCTCACTCCTCTCTCTCTCTCTCTCTCTCTCTCTCTCTCTCTCTCTCTCTCTCTCTCTCTCTTTTCACTACGACTTGAGTAGGCCTACCCATCGTGCATAGCTTCTGGGCCACCCCACAGACGCTTTTCGTGGGCTCACCCCTGGACTGTCAGACGCCCCGACCCTAAAGCTATAGCAAAAGCCTTGAGGCAGGATGGCCAAATGATCGCCCCGATCGTCCTACGTCTGGAAGCCATGGGCCTGATATATATGTGTACGCGCTACCACAAGTTTTCTGCCCACGTTTCAGACGTCCCACGTTTTCTGAGATTACGTTCAGCTATGGCGGGAGATCAATGCCAAAAGTACAAATTACGCACAATTATGGCGATACTATGTGTTACTGTCGCTCGCGTTTATGAAGTACATTGCCTAACTGCCGATACATTAAAAGGTAATATAATTAACTGTTACAGTTATGGTTTTCAGGCTTCGCTATGCCGCCAGAACGATGCGCTGAAAGCTCTTAATACAAAGTATACGGCGAGCTCACAAACCTACGAAGAACATGTTCTATTTACACATAAAACTGTCTTCACGTGTGATATTTATACTTCTGGCTAACGACTGTTTGCAATTCTCTTTCATTATAACAAATATCGACGTCCTTTTTTTAAATTATCATTTACCTTTGTCACATTTTTCTTTGATTTATGCTTGCGTCTTCCCTGTCATTAACCAAAAAAAGATGTCAGCAATTCATCAGTGTTGTTTCTAATTGCCATTTATAACCCCAAAAAAAATAATCACTGTGATTTTGGTGATGTTGGTCTCATCTTCCCGCCAAATATTAAGTTTTGTCGGCAGTGTTCTTTCAAATTATAAGTTGTGATCTTTGCAATTTTGACTTTTGGCATTAGCTTGTCGTCATTCATGTCTGTCGACATTTCGATTTCGTCACGTTATCTGAATTTACGTTCACTGCATGAAGAATCTAGCAGAGCCGCCGGCTGTTATTGCGAGTGTCACTTTCTGTGTAGACGTCTGCGCAATTTGCACATATTTCCTCTTGTCTGCTTATATTATCGAATTCGTCATTTCGATACGGCAAACACAGCATGATGCTGGAAAACAAGGTTCTCCTTCGCATGGAAAACAAGCTTCAATATGCATGTTTTGCTGAAACATTGTTTGAAGACTGTTTCCTTCTTTTTATATTTAGTCAAGTTTTGACTAAATATTTTAACATCGAGGGGGAATCGAAACGAGGGTCGTGGTGTATGTGCGTGTGTGCGTGTGTGTGTCTGTGTGTGTGTGTGTAGAGCGATTCAGACTAAACTACTGGACCGATCTTTATGAAATTTGACATGAGAGTTCCTGGGTATGAAATCCCCAGACGTTTTTTTCATTTGTTTGATAAATGTCTTTGATGACGTCATATCCGGCTTTTCGTGAAAGTTGAGGCGGCACTGTCACGCCCTCATTTTTCAACCAAATTGGTTGACATTTTGGTCAAGTAATCTTCGACGAAGCCCGGACTTCGGTATTGCATTTCAGCTTGGTGGCTTAAAAATTAATTAATGACTTTGGTCATTAAAAATCTGAAAATTGTAAAAAAAAATAAAAATTTATAAAACGATCCAAATTTACGTTTAACTTATTCTCCATCATTTGCTGATTCCAAAAACATATAAATATGTTATATTCGGATTAAAAACAAGCTCTGAAAATTAAATATATAAAAATTATTATCAAAATTAAATTGTCCAAATCAATTTAAAAACACTTTCATCTTATTCCTTGTCGGTTCCTGATTCCAAAAACATATAGATATGATATGTTTGGATTAAAAACACGCTCAGAAAGTTAAAACAAAGAGAGGTACAGAAAAGCGTGCTATCCTTCTTAGCGCAACTACTACCCCGCTCTTCTTGTCAATTTCACTGCCTTTGCCATGAGCGGTGGACTGACGATGCTACGAGTATACGGTCTTGCTGAAAAATGGCATTGCGTTCAGTTTCATTCTGTGAGTTCAACAGCTACTTGACTAAATATTGTATTTTCGCCTTACGCGACTTGTTGGGATATTGAAATCGCTTTGGATGACTCTCATTACCCCAGAGAAAGTGACATTATGATGAATATATTTTTGTTTCCTGCTTTGCCTGAGATTTGTACAAGTAGTTTCTTGCTCTATTTTGTCTGTGGTGGAATGTCTTGTTGTTGTTTTTTCTTCAAAACTTTCTTTGATAGTGAAATTGCGCCCGATGACTCTCATTGCTCTAGACTAAGGGAGACGAAGCTTGATTTATGTTCGTGTCCTGCTATGTCTGATATCACGTTGTTCAGCAAGTTTCTTACTTTTGCCCGAGGTTTTCTGCATAAGGCGAGGCAAAGATATGCCCCACCCCCCCCCCCCCCTTTTCTCTCAAAGAAATGCTGCACATTGTGTGTAAGAGCTCGCCTCTCTCTCTCTCTCTCTCTCTCTCTCTCTCTCTCTCTCTCTGAAGACTGGTCTGAATCCATCATTCACCCTCTTCATAAAAAAGGGGATATTAACAATCCAGACAATTATAGAGGCATATCATTACTTAATATTTGCAGCAAACTATACAGCTTTATCATAAACAAAAGACTAACTAGCTGGGTAGAATCCAACAACCTATTAAATGAAAGTCAAGCTGGCTTTCGTAAAAAGTACAGTACGACCGATCATATTTTTACTCTATTTGCTATGGTACAAAGACAGTTACTGTCACACAAAAAGCTATACGTTGCTTTTATTGACTTCAAGAAGGCCTTCGACTCAGTAGACCGTACAAAGCTGTGGAAGGTGTTGCAAAGCAAAGGAATAAAAGGTAAAATGTACCAAGCCATACTTAGTATGTACAACGTTGTTAAAGCAAAAGTTAGGGCAGGAGCAGAGGTCACTGACCTTTTCATGTGTCCGAGAGGCCTGAAGCAGGGAGAAATAAATAGTCCAATTTTGTTCTCACTTTTCATTAACGAATTGGCGGACGAAATCAAGCGAAAAGGACGACACGGTATACAACTTATCCCAGATTTTATTGAGATATTGATTCTCATGTTCGCAGATGACGTTATTTTGATTTCCGACACTGTGTGTGGGTTACAGAACCAGATAAACGTGCTATACCAAACTGCTTGTAATCTTGGCTTGACTGTTAATTTAGAAAAATCTAACATAGTTATCTTCAGAAATGGTGGTCACATTGCAGCGATTGAAAAATGGATGTATGGCAATATCGAAATGGAAACTGTGAACATGTATAAATACTTAGGAATTTACTTTTCTACAAGGTTGACATTTTCTCACACGCTGAACGATTTAGCGCTGCGTGCAAGAAAGGGTGTGATTGGTATCTTTAAGGTACTGTGGACTCTAGGTGAAAGATCACCAAACATATTCTATAAACTATTCGACTCCCAGATCCAGCCCATGCTCAATTATGCGGCAGAAGTCTGGGGCCTTGATGCAGACCATTCACCTATCGAAAAGGTGCATCTGTTTGCCCTTAAGAGGTTTCTGAACACAAGCATGAAAACACCAAACACACTTGTGTATGGAGAAACTGGCAGACACCCGTTATTTGTCAACACGTTTGTTAAGTCCATACGATTTTGGTTGCGCATCCTGAAAATGCCTAGTCATCGATTGCCACAAAAAGCTTATAAAATGCTGCTTTATTTACACGAACAAAATAAAAGAACATGGGCGTCATCAGTTTGCTATGTGCTGTACAAATACGGCTTTGACCAAGTTTGGATTCAACAAGGCGTTGGAAATGAAAATGCGTTCATAACGGAATTCAAGAACAGACTAGTCACATTATACAAGCAAGAGTGGATAGAAACAGTACAAAGTAAAGAACGATTCCTTTTCTATAGCACTTTCAAGTCAGCCTTATCTATGTCTTCATACTTAAATGACCTGAAGCACGTCAAAGCAAGAAACTGCCTGATTAGGTTAAGACTTGGTGTCTCGCCACTCAAAGTACATCGATTACGACACACTCGGTCGTCAACTGCTGAAGATTACTTGTGTCCATTCTGCGCAAACGAGACCGAAGATGAAATTCACTTTGTTTTGAAATGTCCAAAATATGCTGGTATTCGCGAGTACTACATACCTGCAAAATATTACAACCGCCCATCAAGCTTTAAACTGGCGCTACTTCTAGCGACACCAAACAGATCAATATTACTTAGACTTGCAACCTTCATCATGAACGCGTTTAAAATACGCAGTGAGTGGGGACAGTGAATATGAGATATTGCACGATCTTGTTTTATGTGTATGCTATTTTTGCTGCTTTCTGTCGATTGCTTAGAAAACAGTAATAAAGTTTTGTCCTTTTTGAAAACGTTAATGTGATGCTATGTATCAGAGATGCAACGATTATGCATATAACTGCTTGCAGATTTGCGTGTGAAAGGGCATGTGAAGGGATAGATGGAGTGATGAATAGATGGATGACGGATGAATGGTTGGACAGTCAGACGGTTGATTAGATGGATGGAGGACAGAGGGACACGAGATGGATAGAAGGATGGATGGATGGATGGCTGGCTGGATGGATGGATGGATGGATGGATGGACGGAAAGAGGACAGAGAGACATGAGTGAAGTGCGACAGAGACTGGATTTTGTGCTGATGCTTACTGTCCTTTTCCAAACGTTTTGCTGTTGTAAATGCCTGTTTCCACAGTCGTCATGTCGACTGTCATTACGATGATGATGATTTATTTTAGTATGATTAATATTACAATGATTATTTTTCATGAAGCATGAATGATGAAAATGTGTACACCCCGAATTGAAATGGGCCCAAGGCCCAATCAATAAACCATCCAGACTCCAGACTCCAGACTCTCTCTCTCTCTCTCTCTCTCTCTCTCTCTCTCTCTCTCTCTCTCTCTCTCTCTCTCTCTCAACAAATCAATCAACCAGTCAATAAATCCATCCATCAATCAGTCAATCAGCTTACATTGTGTCAGGTGTTTTTTTATATCTTTTTCTCTCGACTACGGTCATCTGTGAGACACATCTGATTCTCACCGCCGTTTCTCAGTGTGGCGACACTAACCTCTCAGCAGAGGGCTCCCTCGCATTAACCACGATTCAATGATCAATATTTTAGTCTGATGCAGCTCATTATCCCCGCCCACACTCTCACCTACTTTCTACTTCTCACCGTCTCCAAGAAACAAGTTCAAAAAAGTTTATTTTTCCGCCTTTTTTTAACAGTAATTTTAAGTTGAACGAGTGCTTAAACATGAGTGGTGAAGTAGTCATGATTTGCTCACGTGATGTGGATTGAAAACTGATGAGATGCTTCTTTTGTCTACTCTGTCTACTGTTCGTTAACGTTTTATCCCGAGTTGTTCGTTTAGATTCTTTCTTTTGTTGCTTGATCGTGGCTAATAATGAAGACAATCGAAATTCCTCTCTTATTGTGATTTTAGTTAATGTGTTGTGATTCGTTTGCTGTTTTGAATATGTCGCGTAGTACTTTAAAACGTGTGCCTCCGCCCGTTCTTCAACCCCCACTGCTAACACCTTCACACGCAACAAATCCACGCCCACCCCCCCCCCCCCCCCCCACCCCCCCCTCGTGCTTCCACCAACAGCAACAACAAAACCCCAAAGTTCGCTCATAATTTAGAAGTTATATTTGTTTGCTAATCCTCCACACGCGGGAAAGATCGTGATGGAAAGTACTCTTAGGATACACAATTTGCTGTAGAAACACCGCTGCTTTAATAACAAGCGCATTACCCGTACACGACCGTTCGATGAAGTGAAGTCAATATGTGGCTTCCAGACTCTTAAATGGGTCTTGTGTTGTCTGTCACAAAAACTTTTGAATTACCATTTCACTACTTTTTGTGTGTGTTACAATATCAAACCCAGCTTACTGAGGCGTCATCAGCATACGGGTGAGGAAAAGGAAAGTACTTTAAGGGTACACAAAATGCCAAAGACATAGTTTTACGGCCATTTTGATTGGTGATGTGTATTGCCCCTACACGATCATTCAATAAGTCTTCATTTTGGCTTCCAGACTCTGGGGAAAATGTCTCATTTTGTCTGTCTCAGTAACTTGAACATTTGTTTACAGAGACGTATCCCCATGCTAGCGAGGAAATGCAAAGTATTCTTAGGGTACACACAATGTGAGAAAAACATGGCTGCATTTGTGGGTGAAACGTATCCCCCCTAAAAGGGCGTTCGATAAATTGAAGTCATCGTTTGGCTTCCAGACTATTGCAAATAGTGAAATTTCTCATGTTGCCTCTTTCAGTAATTGAACATTTCAAAGTTTTATTTACGAAGACGCCACCGCATGTGAACAAGGTAATGGAAAGTACGCGTACGGTACATAAAGTACCAAAGAAGCATGGCTATTTTTTTTTCTCGTATTCACGTACACGAAAGTCATCGACCATGTGGCTTCCAGATGCTACTGAGAAGTCACGAGAGTGTACATGTGTTGCGTTGTCAGTCACAGAAACTTTGGTATGATCTAAACATTCTATGTTTTGCCTCGTCCTCTTTTTTTCTTCTAATTGGCTTTAAGGTTGTTGTGTATCCTTGAAACTTGATGATGTCATCGAGTTGAGTTTGGGTTGATGTTCATGATTGTTGTCGTTGAGGTTTTTTGTATTATTTGTTTTATCAATTCATTCTTTTCTTCGTATTTATCGAATATTCGTCTTTTCAAAGATAAGTATTAACTTTTCGAAACTTTACGAGTCATTGTAAATCTTACGCAGTTATACTTAGTAACTTTCTGAAGAGGTGAGGGGGCGGGGGGGGGGGGGGGGGGTTGGGGGGCGCGCAGAAAACGGTGGAATGATGCGAGGTGGCGCGGGTAGCGTTTTATAAGGCCAGTTATCGTTCTTAAAATAGTGGGCAACATCCTTTCATTTCTAGCCTGCCTTTCCGTTGTCGTATTATGACTGCAAAGAGCAACTTGATGCTTTCCTCTTCTGCCGATTAGATTATTCTCAAGGGAGCAGTAAACGTAATGAAAAACCAAGCGTTTCTGTTTTTGTAATTTCTTTACAAGGAAATAACAATCATGTTCTGTTCTACGCCGCCTTGGTGTTCTATAAATTTATGCTTTTTCCTCGTCTCATTCTCTTCCGAATTTTTTCTTTTTTCTTTAGGGGGGGGGGGGGGGGGGGAGGGGAGTTCGGGAACGCATCACTTCACAACTTGACAGTTTCTAGTGTAATATTCACTACCGTTATCAATTTTACTTCCCCGTTTTCTGGGTCTTATCCTCTTCAGTTCCTTTCCTCCTTCTTCAACATCGCTACCACTATCGCTTTCCGGCAGTTGTCGCGATTATTCATTTTCAAAGATGTATTCACATTGCAAAACGTGTGTGTGTGTGTGTGTGTGTGTGTGTGTGTGTTTGTGTGTATGTGTACGCGTGCGTGCGCGTGCGCGCGCGCGTGTGTGTGTGTGTGTGATGTTTTGTTTCTGTTTTCGCAAGGGGTTGAACTTATTCTTGTTTTGCTGGTACATGTACATGTATGCTTCCAGGTTGTTGTTTCTTTCGGTGGCTAGTTCGCTAGACACGTGTTTCGCATGCTTTAGGTTGCATAATGAATGTTTCATCGATTGATTGACTGAATGATTGAGTGAGTGTTCGACTGACTGAGTGATTGACAGATTAATTGGAAGAGTTTTATTATTTGTTATTTACATTATAAACATCTTGTTTAGCTACAAGTACGCGTGTGAAGTAGAATGTGTTCTACAACTGTACGTGCTACATATGAAAAGCAAATCAGCAAGTGCATGAGACCGTATTTCGTATTCATCAGGAAGTTGTGATATGTTGGAAAGATACGTGCCTGAAACATCGTATTTTCAATCCAAGCTGCACAGGGCCGGACTACCGGGGGGGTTATGGGGGTTGCGCAACCCCCCCCCCCTCCCCCCTAGCCTAAACATGTACCTCACTTATTTAAAACATTATTTATTATTGTTTATTTTATGCTGTTTCATGCAAGGAGCGACCATTTTCCTATCTCAGAATATGACCTACCCATCAGCTTCAGGGGGCCCCACAAGGGGCTCTGCCCCTTGACCCCGCTGGCAACATCCCCCTGGACCACCACTGGCAACCCCCCCCCCCCCTCCTCTTAGCCTAGTCCGGCCCTGCTGCATATCAGTTTTTGATAAAGTAAGCAATAAATCACTCTCCCACTGAAACCGGCGACATGTCGCGTGCGATACTTGATTAATTGTGTATGTTTTAAAACACGCAGCGTGGGCAAATGTGCATGTAGGCCTACCGTGACCCCAGCTCCTGACGCAAGCACAAAGTACACAGATCCGCGAAAATAAACATTATGCTTGAGTACTTATCCAAATATCAGATGTGTACATATGTCACACTTATGCAATGAAATTTAAGTTTTGTCAAAACCCCAGAGCGTCTAATAAAAACATAAAGCCGATTGCTGTGGCCTGGCGGATCATTTTCAGGAATAGTGTCCCGGTTACAGGAAGCTGTTGCGACAGATGTACCTTACTTTGCTGTCGAGCAAAACCGTGGCAGTGTGTCAAAAGGCAAGCAAAATCGTTGTCAAAAGCGAACACTTTGACTGTAAAATTCGATTCAGTTCCTTCCGTGAATTTTATTCTTGTGTTCAAGAGAAGTAACTGCATGGCGGACTGTTGACGGATAGAGTTAGTAGACGAATGACAGAAATAACTCTGTCGGGTTGAGCTGTGGAAGAGTTGTATTTCTTGGAAGTGGAGCAAGGTAACTAGGATCTAGGACTGTTTCCGAACTATTTGAGACATGTTCTTGAATGTTACCATCTGTGTTGTGATCAAACACAACTACGAAGGACGCAAACACTTGATATGCAAATAGCAGGTCCCGTTCAGGTCATGAAAATAAAGACAATAATAACGACCTTGACTCGCTCCAGGGTCTCCTACGCTTAATCTGGTGCAAATATGATCGAAGTACAGAATGACACACACTTGTCTGCTGAAGGGGGTTTTAAACGACCGGTTCAACACCTATATATCACGCCCTCGTCGTGTACTGTCATCCATTGAACGCTTTCATGTTGAGTGATGATGAATGATCATGACACTTCGTTTGATTTTCTAATTGCATATATATCTTAATAAAGATAATCAAATTGCGTAGGCTGATCTGAAAATACCAGTTGATTTTTGATATGAGATCCAAAGACGGTTCTAATCAACGACCAACAAACCCGCATGCGCGATAGCTTTCGTCTCGGGTCTTTTGTTCGAGATTGCCGATACTGCGCCCAGATATGTAGATGAGCCTTACACCTCAGAAAGGACATTGAAATTACGGAGACAGGCACCACTTTTAACTTGTATTTAGAATGCCTGTACTAAACTAAACGCAGCATACCTGTATCTGTGAAGCTGACTTGAGCAGCGGGTTACACAAGTTATCGCAGTGTGACCTGTTATTTCACAGTGTTCCCGAAGTTTGCCATGTATCATCACACCCACGCAGTCATGTGTTGTGGCAACGGAGCCGCGCAGTTAAAGGGGAAATCCACCTGAGAATAACTCCAAGGCCTGATCTGAACCAAAATGCATCTAGGTTTAAAAACATACGCTACTGGCTAAGGTTTTCCTTAAACGAAAAATGACGCTCTGGTCGTAATTTGTGTATATTGAAACCTTTGTAGTTGAACCCTATACTTAACTTTGCATTGTCAAATGAAAATGTTTTGTTCTTCGTTTCAAAATTCACTAGAGGAATACAAATCAAGCATTCATGTCGGTTAAAGTTGAAGTAGAAAGTCCCTCCAATGAGAGAATCTCGGGTTGACTTCATCGGCTGTCAAACATCTTAACAATATTAGTTGAAGGAAATCATTACATTACTTTTAATTTGTCGTTGTGAATTTTGGACACAGTTGAACACTTTCAGGAGAAGGATTGTCGCTTTAACTCTCATGACATCAGATTTAAATTCTGACACGTTCCACTATCTCAGTCAGCGTTTGGTTGTGCCGTGCGTGGCAGCATGTCTGCTCAAGTCAGCAAAACAAACTGCGCAGGTCTGATTATCTCCGAGTTTGCTAGCTGAGTACGTTCGAAGCACGACAAAAATGCTGCCCTTTTAAAGGTGCAGTGTAGGCTGTTATTAAAACTATAGGACACCAACACATGCACAGCTTATCGGGAAATAAATGTTGCCTTGTCTTTCCTTGCTAAGGTAAGGTTACAGGTGACTATTCCTTTGTTGATGTGACCCGGTAAAACTGTCCATTAAACTTGATTTCCGAACTGCCTTTCTTGCTTTATTTTCGCAACAGACAATCTAAAGTAACGGAATTTCTCCAATAACTCTGTGGCACGTTGTTCGTTTTACTTGTTTTTGATTTTGTTGTGTTTGTTGTGGGTTTTTTTATGTTGTTGTTGTTGCTGTTGTTGTTTTTGTTGACATCAGACTTCTTATTTTTGAAAAGAGGGTCAAGCCTTGATGTCTCCGTTTGTTTAATTGTTGTTGTATCTTCTTAAATCCCTGGTTCTATGTACAACAGTGCTGCAAGTTAAAAGTGCCCGACCCCTGGGCTTCCTGCGCCAACAGGCAAAAGGCGAGAGCGCTAACCAGTGAACCTGGCTCAGATATAAAACGTCGCAGAACAAAAATGTTTCCGCTAATACAACTACTGTGTACTGACATCTGGTTTAAAGGGGAGAGCGCTAACCACTTCGCCAACGCTATCAGATATAAAACCATTAATGGAGGGGCGCTGGTTCTGTGCGACGCTTAGTTTTCGAGATAGGTGTGACCTGACGAAGAACAGGACGTCACATTCCTAATGAAAACGAATATATTGCAGGTGGAAGCCGATGAGGCTGCATTTCTTCGGGGGGGTGCCCGCAAAAATAGATCTACACGGTTCGAGCGGGACAGTTGAGCCGCTCGGAACATGTTTGCATAATAGAGTGGCTTCCCTTTGTTCTTCTCGTGATAACGTTATTTTGTATGAATACGATTCACTTGCAAAATAAAGTATACGACTTGGTGTTTTAGTGGTAAATGTAGATAGAAATCTGTAATACAGACAAAGCAAACAAATAAACGTGGTTTTTTTCGTGAAAATGTTGCGTTGTGTGGGTGTTTGGGTGGCCACGTGATGTACACAAAGCAAGGACGGACTCTGCTCTGTGCTGTAACACTGGCAAGTTCAAAACACGAGAAAAACGATTTCGTTATGCGGGCAGCCACGGGAGATGTATGTATTTGTCAAATGGTCGTACAATAAGTCTTGTATTTATCATCGTACTCAGGCCCTGTTCTTTTTTTCGTCACACCTAAAACCGTTATTTCTTGTGAGCGGCCCAGCATTACATGCAATAAAATGTTTCCGCTAGTACAATCATTGTCCACTGACATTTTGTTTAGTACACCGATCGATCAGTATAAGAGCACCCGCTGACTTGGCCTTTAGACGAATCTGGACCTTGTGTCGTGCTCAGAGCCCGTCTGAGGGGATGTCATAAAGGCCTGTGACTAATCCGCAATGAATTACTTGCCCGGCTCCTGGGGGATATATGAAGTTAAGACATCTCCGGATTGTCGTTGACTATCGATAGTAAATCTCACATTACGCCTAAAACTGATGGTATCCGTCTGTTCGAGTTCCGATTGCTTTTCTCACAGGAGAAAATGTACCCCTTTCCATGCAACGCTACCCCATCAATCCCTACCCCATCGCCCACGCAACACACCATTCTGTTATGCATTGATTGTCTCTAATTCATGTCTGCCTATGATTTGTGTGTGACAGGTTCAGTCAAGGTTGCAGGCCGGTCGTTACACCTTGAAATCATCGACACACTGGAAGAGGTAAGTCAGCAAGCTGCATGCCACAAAACTGAAGAGTGTACCTCGCACTTAACACAGAAAACAGAAAAGAAAACATCCACATCGCTTCACGCTAAAACTGTTGCGAATTTTGCAGCGTGCAAATAGAGTACGCTTCGAGCACGCAATATCCATTTTATTGCAATAAATGAACTTCGGAAACTCTGTCGGGCTTATTATGGGGATGTGAAAGAGTGAATATTCTTGCTTTTATTGAGGCAAACTTTTCACTCGTGTTCCTTGTCCACATGCTTCAGACACACCCTTTGCTAGTTACTCGCGCATAATATCACGTGGGAAAGTTTGCCTCAATAAAAGCAAGAGAACTCACTCTTTCACAACCCATACTGGCATACAAACCCGACAGAGTTAATTCCGAGCATCGTCTATTTCCGGTCAAACTATGAAAACCAGTTTCATGCAACAAATCTTAATAGTGTATATTGTGCATTTCGGCAGTAACATGTTATAAAACACCGGCACGGTTGGCCTAGTGGTAAAGGCGTCCGCCCCGTGATCGGGAGGTCGTGGGTTCGAACCCCGGCCGGGTCATACCTAAGACTTTAAAATTGGCAATCTAGTGGCTGCTCCGCCTGGCGTCTGGCATTATGGGGTTAGTGCTAGGACTGGTTGGTCCGGTGTCAGAATAATGTGACTGGGTGAGACATGAAGCCTGTGCTGCGACTTCTGTCTTGTGTGTGGCGCACGTTATATGTCACAGCAGCACCGTCCTGATAGGGCCCTTCGTGGTCGGCTGGGCGTTAAGCAAACAAACAAACAAACAAACAAACAAAAATGTTATAAAACAGAGCAGAAAAAAACTGTTCCGAATTTTGGAGCGTGCAAAAAGAGCACGCCACCATCACGCACAAGACATTTTCACGCAATTTCGTGTCAAACTGTGAAGGACGACGCAATAAAACTCAAGCACCCATCACATGCTCTGCCGTGACTGTATGGAAAATCAATAAATCTTATAAACGTGGAAGCTAGGCATTCTGCTATCTCTCTCTCTCTCTCTCTCTCTCTCTCTCTCTCTCTCTCTCTCTCTCTCTCTCTCTCTCTCTCTCTCTCTCTTTGTCCTTTTATTGTCTTTATTTTTATGTCTTAGTTTAGCAGGGACAGATTGTAAGACTAGGCGTGAGCCTAAAATCTCCATCCTTGATTAATAAAGTTCGTTCGTTCGTTCGTTCGTTCTCTCTCTCTCTCTCTCTCTCTCTCTCTCTCTCTCTCTCTCTCTCTCTCTCTCTCTCTCTCTCTCTCTCTTTTCAGAAACTCTTCTACCGTAAATTCCAGCAGGCTCATGTTTCCCATGAGAGCGATTCCCGAAGCTTGAAGTCTTCTTGTTTTTTTCTTGTCCGTCATGCTACCAGGCAAAGAATTTTTCTTTTGCCTTTTTTTCGATTGATTGAACATGACACACACAACACGTTCTTTGAAATGTGTGTTGCCACAAGGCTACTGTTATTCAGCTGCTTGAAAACAGAATGTCCGTGGAATTCGTTTTACTTAAAAATTCTTACAGATGGGTGAAACTTTTTTTCATCGAACTTTAATGGCGTGTCCAACGAGTCTGTCTAATTTAAATGTTACTGTCTTTGTGCGAAGAAGCAATTAATGAATTTGTAGGGTGTAAGTTGTGGGATGGATATGACTTTAAAAATTCTAGAAATCACAGCAGCATCCTACAGAGCTAGTTCCATTGGCCTGATTGTAAGGAATCTGTGTTGGCATCTGGCTTTGTCCCCTAACTTCTTCATGCGTGGAGAAGATATTTCCAAAAATGACAGAAAGCTGTTTGATAAATTACGTTGTCATGAGCCTTGTTGCGGTTCGATTCTTCGCTGGCATATCGACAGCAGACAGCTGGCATCTGAATTCTTGGAAATGAACCTTGAAGGATGGGGGTTGGGATGTGATGGGGGATGGCGTAGTTTGAAGGGGGGCAGGCGGGGAGAGGGATGTGCGCGGAAGCTGAAGGAATATGAAATAACTCTTCTAACTCGGCTTTTTAGAACAGAATGATTGAGCGAATGGAAGTTGGGTTTGGATGGAGGAAATAATTTGGCGTTGAGAGGAATGGTAGAGGAGATTGCAGGCATGTACAATGTGCAGAACAGATTGAATAGATGGGGATGGGAGGGGATGGAGGGGGGGGGGGGGCTCGAGGAGAGAATTTGGCGATGAGAGGGGTGGTAAAGAAGAATGCCGGCATGTAAAAGAACACTTATAATCCTGCTGTGCACAACAGTTTCGAAGGACTGGACTCGAACTGGTAACAGTGGGGAGGGAGAAATGCTAGGAGGGTAGTGAGGGGGGGGGGGGGGTGTTGCAGGGGCGCACAAGAGCTCTCCTAATCCTGCTGTGCAGAACGGATTTCTTTCTTTTGATTCCCGATTGATGCCTTACCGTTTACGTCACGGCTTCGACAGGGGAGGGAATTCTGAGAAGATGAAGGAGAAATAGCAGACGGCGTATGTCAATGGGTTAATTGAGTTTGAAAAACAGGGATTGCTTTATTCCCCGGGGAATCTAAAAGAATAAGCTTTTAAATCGCTGGCAATTCTGAAATGCTCATTCACCGCAAAAATGTAAAAGTTTCACTTCTCTGCTCTGCATCAATTTGTCGTTCGACAGAAGATTAAAGACGACAAAAGGTACCATGGCGATTTATCTTCTCTATTATCCTCCCCCTTCCCTAATCCATGTGGCTGCCTGTCTGTCTGTCTGTCTGTCTGCCTGTCTGCCTGTCTGCCTGCCTGCCTGCCTGTCTGTCTGTCTGTCTGTCTGCCCCCCCCCCCCCCCCCCCTCTCCCTCTCTCTCTCTCTCTCTCTCTCTCTCTCTCTCTCTCTCTCTCTCTCTCTCTCTCTCTCTCTCTCTCTCTCTCTTGTTATAGGGTTGACCCTCATTAGGCGAGGGCCGGATGAATAAAAAGCATTATGTCTGCATGCTTATTCTGTCACACTCGGAAAACAAAGTCAGTTGACTTCGGTTTCCTAGCAGGTGCTCCTCTTGGCCTGCTTATTATACAGGTGTTGTTTGCCAGTGTTGACCAGTTACCTGTAACATTTCTGTCTGTGCAGGTTGAAAACAATAAACACTGGCAAACACTGTTGTTTATAAATAAACAAAGTAAACACACTCGCGATCGACCGACTTTGTTGTTATAATCCAGTTCTGTACCGACAAGTTTGCAGTCCCCCGGAGAAAACATTGCACACCTGTTTCTGTGCGCTGTTCGTTTTGCGTTGTAGTTTTACTGTATCGTACTGATGTTTTTCTATTTGCGTTGCTGTATTTTTGCACAGGCTTATCTATGTGAACAGAGAAAATGACCAACTATACGAACAACTCCAGAGATCTCCGACGGTGTATTTGTTGTTGTTGCTTGTGCTGGGTTTTTTTCATATCTGCTATTGCTGTCGTAGTTGTCGTCTTCTCCTCCTCACACGTCCTCCACCCACAACCCCCAGGCCCACCCCACCCGAGTGCTGGATGTAAATAAGCACCTGTTTGCTAATGCCATTACCCTCGTTAATATAGAATTTGTTCTTGTTCTGCCCCCCTCCCTCCCATCCACACACACTTCTCCTCATCCATCACCGTCTTCCTCTTTCTCCCTTTATCCTTAACCATTCCTCTTTCTTCTACTCCTCCTCCTTCTCATCTTGCTTTTTCTACTTGTTTTGTTTTGTTTTGTTTTTCTTCTTGTTTTCTTAGTATTCTACATTGTAATTAATTTGTCCGCGCAGTGCGGTCCTTGAACTAACAGTGAACTCACAATAAAATAAAACTGGCTATAAAGATCACAGCATTCTCCTGTGCATTAAGTGGCCTTATGACGGCTTCTTCGCACTCGATCGTGACATTTTCAAGGAAAACTTGACAAAGATGCTGGCCAACGCATTTTACGATCGCGTGAAAAGTAGGTCGTCGCAGGGCGTAGATATAGATTCTGAACTCCAATGACAGCGCGCGCGGAAAAAAAGGTTTATATTGGATTTTTTTGTTGTTGAAAATGTCAAACTCCTGACTGCACTGTTGCCATGAAATCATGTTAACGGGAATTTATCTCAGAATGTACGGAGTTTACACAACAAGTTGCGTAAAGCAATATCAAAACATTTAGTCAATCGACCTAATAAACATCAACAAACTGAACTAAAAATTCTCCACGGAGGCTATGTCCTGGCTGACCGAAACGTTTACGAAATTAATTTATAAAAAATACAAAATTCCCACGGTTCATTGACAGCACAGAGGCAGTTAATTTTGGTATGTGACCCGTCTCAGGAAGAGTGATGGTCTTACCCCATGAAAAAAGGCCTGGCCAGATCTAAGAAGGTAAGGCGAACTGTTTTCAAGGGTAGGACTGTGTCTGTAAAAGTTCAGAGTCGCTGTGTTACAACAATAAAACGAAAGATCAGAGTTAATATCGACCTGTTGAATAGGAAATCTGTGGTATTTCACAATCCTTCCGATTTTGTGTTACTGGTGTTGTCTTGAAAAGTAGCATTGTTAGAAGCATTCTCATGTTTTCTGATGCTCTGTTTGCAGCGATAGCAACGGCAAGTATAAGGACAAAGGATTCTCCCGCTGAACGACGTACGTTCAAAAAATAACGTTTGTCAGTAAATACTTTAGCGGTGTTTGGTTTCAGACAGCTATAGACAACCACTTTCTGTATTGCGAAATCCTATGGTTTTTCCCACCCCCAGCCTTAAAGGAACAGCTATAACATCCACATCTCATTAGGAGACCCGAAGGCGTTGATTGGGAGCACAGAAACAATGAGAACGGCATGGTGTTTTTGTGTCGCACACATTTTTAAACTTATAGTTTAAATTGCTCAAACTGTGAAACTTGCACAAACACAAAACATAAACAACCACAATCGAACAGCACACACACACACACACACACACACACACACACACACACACACACACACACACACACACACACACACACATTCCTTCTGAAAATATGTTCACTGTTCGATCAAAGCATTCAATCGCAACATCAGAGAGAAAGTACCCCCGTCAGGTTTGCAGAGACAGACATCTCCGTTTCAATTACTCATGATATTACAATTTTCAACTTCTTTGGTTGTTTTGAGTTAAATGCAATCGAATCCCATTTATTGTTGCGCTTTAGTTTGCTTCCATCGGTTCCTTAATTAACACGTGTCCCCTTTAAACGCGGTGGCTAAAGGGGGAAAGGAACACTTGAACCAAACGAACAGGTGGTTGCTCATGCCAGAACGAAATGGCTGTTTCATCGTCTGACCGTCTCTCAGCGATACAACCTCCAGTGCTGCTATAATCTGATGTGACAGTTTGACATTTAACTTACCAGTCGTTGAACCGGACTTTTTACTTCATTCCCGTCCTCCGTTCCCTTATAACTCTTTCAAGAATCGAAGACAGGTCGAAAACGAACCCGGTTTTTGTTTTGTGTGCGTGTGGGTTTTTTTCTCTCTCTCTCTCTCTCTCTCTCTCTCTCTCTCTCTCTCTCTCTCTCTCTCTCTCTCTCTCTCTCTCTCTCTCTCTCTCTCTCTCTCTCTCTCTCTCTCTCTATTTTACTTTGGGTTTTTTAACACTTTTTTGCCAATGTAATCTGCGCCGGATAAAAAGGTGCTGCGCACTCTAAAGAGGCTGATCCTTACTTATATTTTGTGTGAAGGGTTCATAAGTATTGCTTAACATTTTAGTGCGGGCAAGAAATCGTAAGTACGCAGCACTCATACAGCAGTGTTTGTAAAGAAAGATGTCAGCCATGCACACACACACAGACTCACAGACGCAAACACACACACACACACACACACACACACACGCACGCACGCACGCACACAAACACTGCGTTAAAATGTGCTCCTCCCAAAAAACTGGTGTTACAAGGTGCTGCCCAATAAACCCGCGTACCGCGTCATTGTTGCTCAACCTCTTGTGTCCTTACCACATCAAAGAACACAAGGAGCTAGCACAGGTGTTCTTTGTTGATCGATGATAAACACACTAAGGGCATGTTTAGTTTGTGAAAGGCTGGCACAGGCAAAACGACAAAATGAAGGAACAGATGAAAGCTGGTGAAAGATTTATTGGACGGAAGCAGGTTGTCTGGCAGCGTAAAAAAATCCCGAAAGACTGAAAAGTGAAGGTCGACTGTAGTTTGAAAGAGGCGGTGCTTGTCTCACTGACTAGATAAGCCTTTACCATTCTTCCTGTGTGAATGATCAACTTATAAGAACATCCTTCATTTGGACACATATAAAAAAAAAACTCAATAAGCTGTCCGACTGTGTTTTGTGTGTAGATTCAAAATGTGTTGCTGGCTTAATTTCTCCCAATAGAGTCAGTACTGTAAAACCTCCCTATTCAGACCTAAAACGGGTCTTTTAATGGAGGGAGTCTAAAATGGAGGTAAATCTTGGGAAACAAAGTCTTAAAATGGGGTAAGTCCTAAAACGTGTTTTCTTAAAAAATAAGAGGGGGGGGGAGGGGGGGGGGGGTGCAGGACCACTATTACGAAATTAATTCTGCAAAAAAACAACGAAATAAAAAAAACCACTGTGCACAAAAAATTGCTACACTACAATTCTTTGGGTATGTGTCCAAATATAAGGATATACCCCTGGCCCTAACGCATGTAAAGCCGGGCGGTTCTGTAATAGTTACATTATGCACGGGATGGGCGGTACTTTAAAGTAATTTCGTTTGAAAACAGACTTAGTCTCTCTAACGTTACCTCAGTCTCTGAGCCACAAATACACTATCGTCTTTGTTGATGGTTGATAAACTCGATGAAGGCTAGTTTTTTAAGGGCGGGCACATGTTAACAGACGAAGAGTACAAACCGATGTGAAAGGTGATGAAAGATTTACAGGACGGAAGCCTAAGCTTCCTGGGGGCATACGAGGTGGAATGGTGAGAGAGTGTAAGAAGACAATCGAGTCGCAAATGTAAATGTTGTGAATGTTAGAACAACTTGGCACACGTTGTTCAAAGCCCCTTTTTATTAGTGAGGGTGGTGTGTGGGTGTGCGCGAGCGTGCGTGGGTGTGCGCGAGCGTGTACGTGTGCGGAACAAGTGTTATTCTGTTTTGGATTGCATATGCAGATCGCATACACTTGATCGCTTATCTGTGTACGTATTGTAATCCTTTGTCGCGTGTATTTTTTTCTCTCCTCAAATCGACATTGTGTGTGCAGGCGCTTTAGACAGAATTCAAGAAAGACACCTGCAATTTTTTGTTCTTGTTTCCCTACAGGAAGCTCATGATTACACCAATCGTCAATTACTTTTCAAAAATAGCAGCAGAACAACACGCACAAAGAAAACAATATTAACCCAAAACGACGCCGAGCAAGAAGCAGCAAGACACCTTCCTGAGCATAACACAGACTTTCCCAGGAATTTGGAACTGTTCCAACCAAAGAGCCTCCACGTATATCTGAGTTCATCCGGGCGATTAAAGTGTTTTGAAGCCCCTGAGCTATTTTGGCGTCTAAACTACAGGGAAGCTTGGTTGTGCGAAGTAATGAGCAAGTTATCGTCGGTGTCGTTAAAGGCAGCGAAAGATGATGAGTTATGAGGTCTAAAATTGCCTACTAATGAAAGGCACTCTGTGTTCTTCTGTGCTACGGCGGCCGCGGCAGGTGTTCGAGTTAAATAACGTGTGGAAACTTGGTTATGTTTCGTTAAGGAGTCACCTTACTTTACGTGAAGGAGTAGTGTTATTAGGCTTGTTTTCTACGTGTACAGTATTGTTCTAAGGCCTTGGTCTTCGATTACTGACGCATATTTATTTTATCCGACGCATTGGTATGAACCATGGCCGGTCGACCGTCCGATAGTTTTGACATGCAGGAGGTTGTCTGATAGAACGATTTCAGTTGTTGTAGCCAGGAAACTTAGACCCGCATGACAGAAATAAAGTCCTTTCTCTTTTGTAGAATTAACTTAAGATAACTGTGACAGGGGAGGCTACCGCTCCTTTCACAGCAGACTCTGCACCCGACTTGTTGGCCTTTAAGTCAACACCGGTTGATTGTGGAATTCTCTTTGTGATGAGGTCTGGTGGTTTCCGAGTGTCTGTATGTTCATGGAAACCTTCGGGTTTGCATAACAGTTTTTATAGGGCTAAGAAATTGGCCCTAACATTTTCAATCCTGTTTGATTGCACTTCGCCTCCCGAGGTGATCGTAGTGTTTCGGCACTCGGTTACATCTGGCGCTGCGAGCAGGATGGGACTCGGCATGATATGTTCAAATAATGGCATAATATGACCACTGAACATTTTCGTGCTGTTCCCATTCTGCGAACTTGGGATGGACAGTGGTCCCCCGGTTCGGAACTTCGGGACGAAGTTCATTCAAACGGGGGCGATTGTGACATGGGAGGCTACCGCTCCTTTCACAGCAGACTCATAACTCATAACTCATAACTCATAACATTTTATTGATCCAACAAAGGAAATTAAATTAGTCATCAGCACATATAGGTCATTAATTAATAACTATAAAAGAATAAAAGAAGAAAATTCATAAAACCCATGATATAAAAATACCCTTTTTTCTTGCACACCTGACACACCGACACACCAATACACATGCATACATGCCTACATACATACCTACATACATACATACATACATACATACATACATACATACATACATACATGCATACATTCCATGTTAAAATATAGTTAAGAACATCACAATAATTATATCATTGTTTGGATTAACAGATAAGTTTTTATGTAAATGATGATAACAACAATCCATAATTAACGCTATTGCACTACCAAAGAAGAGACCAACCAAACACATAAAAACCAATAACAGTAATCATCATCAGTTATCGCAGGTATCACAGTAGATTAGCCATCAGGTAGTTAGACTCAATTGGGCAAAATATAGTGTCAACACCATCACAACAAAGCTAGATCTCATTTTCACAGCACTAGTTATGATCAAAGGTCAAACAGTCATCAAATCATATTAAATCTATCACTAAGAGGTACATTTAAAAGGCATCACTGATAGTCTGTGGCCAGGACGATGGCTCGGTTGCTGTTAAAATGTCTCGCAGCTGCAGGAAGAAAAGAACGCACCCGAGTTGTTGGCCTTTAAGTAAACACCGGTGTATTGTGGAATTCTGTTTGTGATGGGGTCTGGTGGTTTCCGATTGTCTGTATGTTCATGGAAACCTTCGGGTTTGCATAACAGTTTTTATAGGGCTAAGAAATTAGCCCTAACATTTTCAATCCTGTTTGATTGCACTTCGCCTCCCGAGGTGATCGTAGTGTTTCGGCACTCGGTTACATAACAATAACAGAAAAAATGTTTTTCTCAACATTTCAAGCAGAAGTTTCGTGTGACACAGTACCGTAAAAGGGTTTTGCGTGTGAGAGCCATTTTCTGTGTATCTCTGTGGTGAGAGCCCGGCTTTCGTGCTTTTGCTAAGCAACTGAAATGCATTGGTCTTCTCTTGCTGAGTATTCAAACGCATCGGCATCCCGACAAAGACTAAAGATATATCAGGGAGGCAGAACAGAACCCACCAACTTACTTGAACACTCCTTCCTGTGACCTGCCCTATCCCCGTTACCCCCCTGGATTTGAACCTATCCTTTGTCCACTTACCTACCCGAACAAACACTCCACACCAAGTCGCACTAAGTCACAAAACCGACACACGAGATTGCAATGAAAGTAAGTTAAATGTTAAACACCCACGCTCCTTAAATAACGTGATACCGCACTCACTACAAGACGGAAATTAATAAGAAATCTGCAAGAAGTCACCTAACGTCCCGATATTTGAAATATCCATCAAATTCAAAGCTTACGTTCAGGAACAGTTGTTTTCTTTATACTCTCGAGAGTGACTCGCTGGCGAGTCAGAATTATGCGGTAACTCTTCTGAAATGTGATTGGAATCTGTTCTCAGTATTATTCTGTTCTGTAAAATTAATCTCTCTCTCTCTCTCTCTCTCTCTCTCTCTCTCTCTCTCTCTCTCTCTCTCTCTCTCTCTCTCTCTCTCTCTCTCGGTGCACCCTCTCTCTCTCTCTCTCTCTCTCTCTCTCTCCCTCCCTCGCTCTCTCTCTCTTACTCTGTCTCCCTCCCTCTCTCTCTCTCTCTCTCTCTCTCTCTCTTTCTCTTTCTCTCTCTCTCTAGCCCTCCCTCCCTCTCTCTCTCTCTCTCTCTCTCTCTCTCTCTCTCTCTCTCTCTCTCTCTCTCTCTCTCTCCGAGAAATAGTGGAGAGGGGCTGCAGCCAGAAGAGGCTGCCAGAAGCAATATTTCTTTCTGAATCTCACCTTTTATAGTGTGGTTTGCGTGATCCTTTTCGCGTGCAGGCAAATGACACGCGCCGAATTTTTCGATTGTCTTTTCCGTTCTGGGACATACTTCTATTATTCATGGTATAGAGGCGCAAATTTGAAGCACCGAGAAATCGAAGCGTTGGTTGTCACTTCAACGTGTGTGTTTTTGTTCGGTACGACAGTGCTGCCAGAACAGTGCATAAAGACGGAAAAATCCAAGCATATAAAACAACGATAGTGGAGTATTTGACAATCAGTTGAACGTAGAAGACCGTTTGGCTGGGGAAATGACAGCCACAGTTTAAATCAATATATAATATTAGAGACAGATACCAAGATTGTAGATATTGTGTTGTTTTGCTGGTTAAACGGACACACTGCTCTCGCAGGGAAACCATCCTCTAATGTCAACGACGAGTGAAGTTAAAGGCACAGTAAGCCTCCCGTAAACCATCACAGATACTGTCAGGCTTTTACACACAGTACAAACACCCTTCCATTTGAACGCTCACCGAACGGGAACATCCTAGGTGCCCTACGTAAAGCTAAAGAGCGAGCAATTTTCAAAGAATTAATTTTGCGGAGAGAGTGTCAGAGACAATCGGACCGTGGTGGGTTTTGGCGCCAGACCTAACTTTTAAAATCTTAATAATAAATTGACAGCTTGTTACACAAACATTCTTAAATCATAAAAGAATTCTTTTTTTATCAAGACAAGATCAGTACAATTCGAAGTTTTGAAAGTTTGAAAAAAGAAAAGCCCGGAAGCAGGGTCACGCAAGGTCGTGGTTCTCGTAGCAGACGACGGTTTATACCTATCGCCAGTTCCTCTGAACAGTCAAAAGCCATCGCTAGAGTTCTTGTGAACCACAGCCGTTTGTTTCGTGCATAGTCAGAGGTACTTAATAACGTGCTATTGCAGATAAGCTCAAAGCGAGTCGCATTCAAATTACTAACCGACGACTACATCGTGAAAAAGGGAAACTGGATCACACGGGTTCACGATGGCTCAGGGGTAAGATAAACCACGCAAAAATAAATTCTTTGAAAATTGCTCGCTCCTTTCGGAGGGCACCCAGGATGTTCCCGTTTGGTGAGCGTTCAAATGGAAGGGTGTTTGTACTGTGTGTAAAAGCCTGACAGTATCTGTGATGGTTTACGGGAGGCTTACTGTGCCTTTAAAGAATGAACCTCACACACACGCAACACCTGGTCCAGTATTTGGACCTAAACGACATTAGGGGGAAAAAGGCAGGGGCAACGTCATCACTTTCTTATGGCGAAGTCTCAGTAATGATGTTTACCGTGTAGAAGAGACAATCACAGCAAGGCTTGCCTCTGGACATCCGTACGGCTCCACGGATTTGGAGTTAATGTTGGGGTGGGGTGGGGTGGGGGCGACTAGGGAGGGCCAAGAGAAAGAGGAATCCAAGATTGACAACAAAACACGAAGGATGAGGGAGGGAGAGAGAGAGAGAGAGAGAGAGAGAGAGAGAGAGAGAGAGAGAGAGAGAGAAAGAGAGAGAGAGAGAGAGAGAGAGAAAAGAGATGGGGAGGGGGGTAGAGGGTGCAGGGAGAATCGGGACCCTAAGGAGGAGTTGTGTTGAGAGCCGATGGGGGTGGGGGTGAGTAGGAAGAGAAAGAGGAAAGAGAGAATGATTGACGAAAAGACAAGAAGAGATAGAAAGCGGGAGGATGTCAATGGAGGTTATGGGAGGAAAGAGAAAAGACAGACGGATGAAGACGCAAAGGATGAGGAGGGAGAAAAAAGAAGAAAAAAGATAACCCCTAGAAGATACGGTGTCAAGAGCTAGAGCGAAGTGGGGTGTTAAGAGCAGGGGGGGGGGGGGGGGTAAGAATGAGCTGACTGTTGCACGAAGATGCGAAGAATGAAGGTGGCCGCACGGTTAGGTGGAAAGACTCCCCGAGGGAACGGGTACCCCTGGTTGGAGGGGGAGGAGGGTTCAGGGAGGAGGCCAAGAAAGGATGGGTGCTGCATGGTGGGAAGGAGAGCTAGGCTGGATCCGGGCGGCACGAGGAGGACAGTGAATGTTGACTTGTTGGCCCTCAAGAAGCTCACAAGTAATGAGGTCTGTCTGGAGCAAAAATCACTGATCGATAGGCGTGAAGAAGCAGAAAAGAGACCAGAGAGAGGCACGGGACGGCGAGACGCACGTGCAGAGTTGCCCTATACCTGTGGGCATTGTGTGACGACCGTCACTTCTTCTGGCACTGCGGCAGAAAAGAGACCAGAGAGAGGCACGGGACGAGACGCACGTGCAGAGTTGCCCTATACCCGTGGGCAATGTGTGACGACTGTCAGCCTGTACTTCTGGCACTGCGGCGTCTTGTTTCGGTCCACGATGTTGTGCTGCTGCCTGTCCGCCCTATTAGCTGAACTTTTCTGCTGCAGTGCTGCAGGGCTAGGGAAGACAGCATATATATCACAGGAGGAAGGGCTCAAGAGGTGATAATGGGGAGGGGTGGAGAATAAGGGGGGGGGGGGGGGCGAGAGAAAGAGATAAAGAAAAGTCTGTTCGCACTGGGAAGGGGGAGGAAGGGGACACAAGACAGGGAGGGGGGGGGGGGGCAGAAAAGGACAGATAGAGACATACAGAGACAAAGACGGTGTGAGAGAGTGAGTCACAAGCACACTTACACACACACACACACATACACACACACACACACACAGATGTGAAGCCGCAACATAATATCCTGTCAGCGAACGAGCAACATAAAACCTTGCCTATGTGAAGCAAAACCTTCCAAAGTTTGAGTTCATGGCCCCTCCACTAGGCTGATTGCGCAAAGAGTCTCCGGGACTGATATGATTTATAACGTCCTCTCAGGTTCAGCTTGGATCAAACGAAACGAGGAAAGTCTGCATGCCACGAGCACAAAAGCCTGGAGGCTAGAATAGACTGAGCCTGTTAGAACAGCGATGAAAGTCTTTTTTTCAGGAGCAAAAGCCTGTAGGCTTGAACACTCGGAATATGCGTGGAATGACAACTTCAAGGATCGAAGCATCAGCAAAAACCTTTGACTGGAATAAAGACTCGACGCCAAATGTCAGTCCCAGTTACTCCTGAAAGGCTGTGGCCAGCCTAGAAGTCCTGATGCGTCTGGTTCCCTATTTTGCAGAACATGGGTCAAAGGTGAAAGTCGGGTCGTGAATACGGAGATGTGAGGGAAACAGGGAGAGAAAGATTAGGGGGTGAGGTACATATTCGTAAGTAAACCGAAAAGGGTCAAATGAAATTGTCTTACAAATAGGAACGAAACTGAAGGAGTCAGTGAGAGAGAGAGGGAGGGGGAGAGAGAGAGAGAGAGAGAGAGAGAGAGAGAGAGAGAGAGAGAGAGAGAGAGAGAGAGAGAGAGAGAGAGGGGAAGGTTACTGGCGGTTCAACAACAGTTATTTGAAAAATCAACATTTTCTGGAACAAATGAATTCACTTCTGGATGTTTTGGTTGAAGAAGCCGAGAATGATGCCTCAGCAATAAACAGATGGGAATTGGCAAAAGTACAGATAAGAAATTTCTGCATTGAATTTGGTAAAAATACAGTCGTGTAATAGGAAAAATGAAGAAATCAGGCTACAAACCCGCCTTAGAGAACTGGAAAGATTATTGATTAATAAGATTGAAAATAATGGGTTGCAAACAGAATTACTAAAATTGAAACAAAAGTTAGAATTATTAGAACTAGAAAAAGCAAGGGGTGCACAGGTTAGAGCTAGGGTGAAGTGGATAGAAGAGGGGGAAAAAAACACAATTTTTTTTTGTAACTTAGAAAAAAGACAAAAGAAGAAAAACATTATGTCACGCCTCAGCACTTTAGCGAGTGAAACAATAACCGACCAGAAATTGATTTTACAAGAACAAAAAGAATATTATACACTTTTGTGTAGTCTGAAAACTGATTCTGAAAATACGGTAAAAGATAGTTTGGATTTTTTGTCGCAAGAATTTGTTCCACGCCTTAGTGAAGAACAGTCACGTTTATGTGAGGGGTTAGTAAATCCCGCAGAAGCAGCCGACGCTCTGTGTAGCATGAAACATGGCTCGGCCCCCGGAGTTGATGGAATTTCTATTGATTTCATGAAAGTATTTTGGAGCAAGATAAGCAGATTGCTTGTTGATTCATTTAATGAATCATTTGAAAGGGAAGAGTTATCATATACGCAAAATCAAGGGGTGATAATATTATTGCATAAAGGAAAAGATTTGGATAGAGAACGATTAAGTAATTGGAGACCAATTACTTTAACTAATACTGATTATAAGATTCTAGCTAAAGTTTTGGCAAGAAGAATGGGTTTAGTAATTAATGAACTAATCAGTGTAGATCAGGTTGGTTACCTAAAAGACAGAAATATATCAACAGTGATTAGAACGATTGACGATGCGGTTAATTACTTTAATGTTAGTGAAAAGGCGGGTTATCTGCTTGCCCTGGATTTTAAAAAAGCTTTCAACAGTATATCAAAGTCACTACTTCTTCATGTTTTTGACAGATTTGGATTTGGATCTAGTTTTAAAAAGTGGGTGGAGATTTTGATAAAAGGTACTACAAGCTGTATAAATCATGGAGGTTGGTTATCGGAGAGTTTTAACGTATTTAGTGGAATTCGACAAGGTTGCCCGTTTTCGCCGTTGGCTTTCGTCTTGGCGGTAGAATTGTTGGCGATTAAGATAAGAAACAGCCCTATAGTTGGAATAATTACACCGAACATGATTAATCAGGTTGGTACGGTCATAAAGATAAAACAAATGGCAGATGATACAACCCTGTTTTTAAAAAACCAAGATGATGCTAACATGGCAATGAACATATTGAACCAATTTAGCAAAGTCTCAGGGCTACAATTAATCTTAGATAAAACGAAAGCTTTGAGAATGGGGAGAGAACCAACGGAACCTAATCTGCCTTTCAACGTTGTTAAGGAGATTAAAATTTTAGGGATTAAATTTAGTAGTTGTAAAATGGCAAAAGACATCGAGGAAAACTGGAAATTCAAAATGGAGAGTCTTGATGCCATGATTAAACAGTGGAGTAAAAGAGATCTCAGTATACAGGGAAAAATAACAGTTATTAAAACGTTTATGACTTCCCCATTTGTGTATATTATGCAGTCTGTTGGTCTTCCAAAGCAAGTTCTCACACAGCTAAACACGAAACTATACAAATTTGTATGGCAAAAACAATATAGTAATAAAAAAGCTTTTGAAAAGATAAAAAGGAAAATTATGGAGTCTGAATATGAGCATGGTGGATTGAAAATGATCAATATGTTTGATATACAGAAAGTGTTTTATTTAAATTGGATTGGACGGTTGCATGAAGCAGGTCGAGAAAATTGGAGTGCAATCCCAAAATGGCACATTCAACAATTAACAGATTTTAATCATTTGGCAAAAATTAATTGCACACAAAAGGAATTACAAGGAATCGAAAAAGTTCAAAATGATTTTTGGAAAGAGGTATTTTTGACATATCTTGATAATAAGAATAAAGTAGGTTTAGAGGAAGTTGACAGAAATGATGTTGATAATCAACTGTTATTTAATAATAGACTGATTCAGTTTAAAGGTAAAGTGTTGGATTTTGTAAAATGGCGCCAGAAAGGTTTTAAGGTTATAAATGATTTGTTGAATGTTGAAAGAAATCAGTTTCTGTTATGTGAAGATGTACAGATCACTCTGCAGCAAAACCCTGCAATAACCTTTTTTGAATACAACGCTGTGATGAATGCAATTCCAAAACAATGGAAAGATTGGATTGTAGACAACCCAGCACATGTAGTTAATGTAGATATGATTGATGATGAATTGAATGTGTTTAAAAGCAAACCCAAGTTAATTAAGTTATATTTAAAGAAAAAACGGAATTATAGCATTGAAAAATCTCATGCAATCGATTTTTGGAAAAGAAAACTAGATTTTGTTTTTGTCGAACAGACGTGGTTGTTGCCACGACAGGTGACAAAAGAAGTGCGCCTGCGTGTGTTGCAATGGAAAATTTGTCACAATTTATATCCCACCAATATTTTATTACATAAAATGAAAGTAAGTCAAACAAAAAACTGTAACGAGTGCCCACATATTTTGGATGTCATGGAACACTTTTTCTATGAGTGTCCACGAATTAGAAGGTTTTGGACTTGTATTGAAAAAATGTTGAACAGTCTGACAGGTCGGGCTTTCTTATTGTCTACTACAGATGTATTATTCGGAATCGAAAAATGTCAGGAATCAGCGTTAATTAACCATGTTTTATTGATAGCAAAAATGTGCATTAGCAAAGTTAAGAAAACTAAATCGCATATTCCATTGGAAATTGTATTTCAACAAGAACTTGCGCTACGAAAGGTTTATCCCCATTGTCCCTAGTTAGATTGTTGTTGAATTAAAAAGTAATTTAATGGAAATTGAAAAAAAAGAAAAAAAAGACCAATGAAGAAGGATATGCTCACCGCCCAAAAAGAAAGAAAAGAAAAAAAAGACGAAAGAGGCAAAAAAGATGGGTTGAAGCAGCCTTGCATGCAACTGAGGTAAAAAAAAAAAAAAAAAAAAAAAAAAGAGAGAGAGAGAGAGACACACACACACACACACACACACACATACACACACACACACACACACACACACACACACACACACACACACACACACACACACACACACACACACACACACACACCCGACAGACAAAGAGACACACACAGAAAGACGGACCAGCAGGCAAACAGAGGGCAGCTTTTTCAGTAAGAAAGAATATCGAATATAATATTCTCTTCCCCTATCCTACATCTTTTTCATTCAATTCAACCCGTTACAGGTAGTTGGTGTTACCTGATGAGCTACGATGTTCATAGATCTTTATTTTGTTTCATTCCTGCTCATTTAATTTACACATGTTTTGCGGGTTTTTTTTTCTTTGTCTGTTTTTTTTCCCAATCATTATTTTATTTCTTCTTCAAAGAAAATGTGTTCTGTTTAATGGCGACATGGCTAGCCATTGCAGTGTTGCACCAGATTTATCCCAGGCTGATCTTGACAGATACAATTTTCTTCGCATATACCCATCATGAAAAGTAAATCAAACAAGAAAACTGACTATAAGGTTACAGCAAGAAAAGACCACAAGAAAAGCAACAGAAAGAAACAAAGAAAGAACGATAGAAAGAACGGAATAAAAACAAGTCGCGTAAGGCGAAATTACTACATTTAGTCAAGCTGTGGAACTCACAGAATGAAACTGAACGCACTGAATTTTTTCACAATGACCGTTGTCCGCCGCTTGTGCAAAACGGAGTGAAACTGACGAGCCTGTTCAGCGCGGTAGTGGTTTCGCTGTGCTGCATAGCACGCTTTTCTGTACCTCTCTTCCTTTGAACTTTCTGAGCGTGTTTCTAATCCAAACATATCATATCTATATGTTTTTGGAATCAGGAACCGACAAGGAATAAGATGAAATTGTTTTTAAATCGATTTCGGAAATTTGATTTTGATAATAATTTTTATATTTTTAATTTTCAGAGCTTGTCTTTAATCCAAATATAACATATTTATATGTTTTTGGAATCAGAAAAGGATGAAGAATAAGATGAACGTAAATTTAGATCGTTTTATAAAAAAATAATTTTAATTACAATTTTCAGATTTTTAATGACCAAAGTCATTAATTAATTTGTACGCCACCAAGCTGAAATGCAATACCGAAGTCCGGCCTTCGTCGAAGATTGCTTGGCCAAAATTTCAATCAATTTGATTGAAAAATGAGGGTGTGACAGTGCCGCCTCAACTTTTACAAAAAGCCGGATATGACGTCATCAAAGACATTTATCGAAAAAAAGAACAAAAGTCCGGGGATATCATACCCAGGAACTCTCATGTCAAATTTCATAAAGATCGGTTTAGTAGTTTACTCTCAATCGCTCTAGATACACACACACACGCACACACACACAGACACACATACACCACGACCCTCGTCTCGATTCCCCCTCTATGTTAAAACATTTAGTCAAAACTTGACTAAATGTAAAAAGGGATGAATGAAAGACAAAACTGAGAAAAAGAGAAGCTGAAACAAAGAAAGAACGATGTTGACAGCGACGAAAGAAATTAAAGAGAGGAGACGGAGGAGTAGAAAATAAGAAAATGGAAGAGGAGGAGGAGGAGGAGGAGGATGAAGAGGAGAGACTATTTAAGGAGCTAAGTAGGAAAGCTTTGCATTCATTTAATTGTTATTTCTTAACCTTTCGGCCATGACTGTGTCAAAGACTGTTTTAATAAACAAAATTAACAAAAAGTAACAAAAATTGTACACAATTTTCTAGGGCATGGGAAAAAGAATAAACACTGTGTCTCCACAGCACAGAAATTATAGGTCAGGGTCATTGTTTTGGACTGTTTCTGTTTCTGTTGCTTGAAATATCTTTATCAGAAGAAAAGCCGGCCACAACGCAAAACATAATAATTATATACATTTGAAACAGCAATACAGTATAGTAGTCATTACTTTCTGAGAGAAGTTAATCAGCTGAATTACAGTTACAAACAATGCATTCAAGTGAGTTTTGGTTTATTTTGATTATTTGTTTTATTGTCGCCCGAGTTATTTTCATCCCTTGGCACTCTTGGTTATTTCCAGCAAAGTGTTCCTAAACTGAGTTTAATAGGCGGGGGGCCATTGTGTTTACGTTACATTAAAGCCTCGGGTTGAAAATAGAATGCATTCATGCTGCTCTGGAAAAAAATTGGAAAATAAAACACTCCACAAACATAAGCAAAGAAAACAACTTACAGGTCTACATACAGCGAGTGCAGTGTTTTAGATCAAAAACGCGCACATGCAAAATGACGCGTATTATCTATTCTGTTCCGCAACAATTCTAGCAGAGAAAAAAAATCTTGACACTCAGGACAATTCACCACAATGACCACGCGAATCATCTGTTCTATTCCATAACAATTCTAGCAGAAGAAAATGCTTCGCAAACAAGACAATTCACCACATGGGCGCAAATCATCTGTTCTGTTTCACAGACATACTTTCAGAACAAAATCCTTCACAAACAAGATAATTCACCACAGCAGAATGACAAAAGCCCCCCCCCCCCCAAAAAAAAAAAAAAAAAAAAGAGATCGTAAAAAACCCAGAACACCGTAAAGCGGTAATTATGCAACAGAAGGGAGACTTTCCGCTCTGTATAAATCTGTTGGTGCAAATGCCAGACCCAGAACACAGACACAAGACACAAATTACTGCAACGAAAAAAAGCGTAAAAAAAGAAGAAGGAGACTATCAGTCCTCCACAAAAGAGACAAAACACCAATTACGGATCGCAGGACGGATGCAAAAACATAAATTCCTTGCGGTAAGGGACAAAAATACACTGGTCACAGTAATGGCGGAAAAGAAGGGGAGAGAAATTTGTTACTGACGTCACTGACAGTCAAGAGGCACCTCGCTAATACGATTTAAAGCTGCCTGTTTCCAATGACTGCAAAAGAAGGGGAAATCATCCTAAAAGTTTTCTTCCGGGTCTGTTGCGGCGTATTTTACAAGTTATTTCGAGTTCTGAGGTTTAAGAAATCAATTCAGCAAAACCAAATGTCCAGACTTGAAACGATGTAGCTACTATCTCTCTCTCTCCCTCTCCTGTGTCTTTTTTGTTGGTGGCGTTTATGATTGCAAGAGGTTTTATGTGCCATATCTGCAATTCAGTGGTCAAGAAACACTTCGCGTATTGCCATTTAATGGACAATTTGTGTTTGCATTACCGTTGGTGTGTGAAGGGGCAGAGGGAGGGGGAGGACACTTTGATTTGCAGCAGTCATTTATGATCTCTCTCACTCCCTCTGTCTCTGCTGTCTCTGTCTGTGTGTGTGTGTGTGTGTGTGTGTGTGTGTGTCTGTCTCTCTCTCTCTCTCTCTCTCTCTCTCTCTTTCTCTCTCTCTCTCTCTCTCTCTCTCTCTCTCTCTCTCTCTCTCTCTCTCTCTCTGAGCACGCACACATATACGCATGTTTGTGAATTATCGAATGATTCCTTTTCAGAATAGATCTGTCCGAACTCTTATTTCAGATTTGTGTTTGTTTGTTTGCTTTTTTTTTGGGGGGGGGGGGGTTGCTTGTTTTGTGGTTCTTTTGTTTGCTTTCGGATGGGCATGCCACATTCTTCGGCCCAATTCTTGTTTTCCCTCTCCAGTATTGTCTCCGCATCTTAAACGGCGACACCGTTAACTAAGCTCCTGTTTTCCAACTCTTTTATCCGACATCCATCGTTTTTGTTTTCACATGCTCAAATGTCCAGACCAACTGGCCAGGAGAAGGTCACAAATACATCAAGGTGTCCTTAAGGTCAAGGAAAGAGCTCGCCATGTCACTTTGAGATGTTTTGATAATCTCTTGTTACGGCCGTAGTTATTCTTGCCCCGGTGTCACGATTTCATCTTTCGCCTGTGTACATATTTCCCCTTCGATATATACTCAAGACTGAAATGTTGTTTCCTGGTAAAATTAAGAAGTGAAATTATTTATGGACGAAAAGCATGTCAGTTTCTTGCATGTGAAGAAAATTGGTGGTGAAATGTAATAGATTTCACCCCCCAAATCGATTTATTCGAAAACGTGTACCGAGTGGTTACGTCCCTTGAGTAAGAAGGGAAACATTTTTAGGATGAATCAAATTTCTAAGTTAAATTAAAAAAAATTGGTTAGACAAATTTGGCCCCATGAATGTAAGGTACACAAGGTCGCTCATCAGTACTATCGAAGGGTGTTTTTTTGTTCAGTGTAGAGTTTATACTAGATCAACGAGGCCGAGAATCGAAATATCACCACGGCGAAAGATGAAAACGTCACACCGGCACTTTTGTTTGTTGGGTTCTTTTTTGCATTCAAATTATACCGGGCGTTCTTGAAATGGTCTTGACATATTTGAAGTCGTTCTTCGGGGTTAGAAATGTGTTCTGCTTTTCTTTTCCAATCTCTTCGTTTATTTGTTTTCATCTCACGTGACATGTTTGTGAAGATAAGATGAGTTGTCAGTTTTGAATGGGTAACTTTTAACAACAGCAGTTTTTTGTCTGAAATTTGGGAAATCAGATACAGTAAACTTACAGGGTAATCTTGAACTTTAGCGTGTTAAATTCATAGCTCAGTATCCAGTGACATTCTTGACTTATTTTTGATACAAGTCCATGTAAGCAAGCCAAAGAACATTTGTCGTGAAATTAATTGACGGATTGAGCTCCAAACTTAAGCATAATTAATTAATTTGGTTGTTCAATCGACGAAAATGCACCGAAAATGGCATACGTTGTCAACCATGGGACATCATTTACACGAAAGAGTTGTCTCCCTTTGCCCGCTCATACGGATAATTCCTTCTTTGACCCATGTAAACGAAATGCATTCGTACAGTTCATCGGAGTTCATTCCGTAACTTCAAAGGGATCTAAAATGACTTGTTATGATTACAAGTGCAGGTTCTACAAATTTGGAGACTTAAATGTCTCTGAATTATGAGCTATGAATTTAACACACTAAAGTTCAAGATTACCACTTACAGATTAAAGTCCTTTGACTAATATTTAGTAACAATGGCTTTGCATTTTTCAGGACGAGAGCCCCTCAATACGGCTCAGCGAGTACCCGGGCACCAACATCTTCGTCGTCTGCTTCTCTGTTGTCCGACCGGAAACGCTCTCGCACGTGGAGGACATCTGGCTTCCGGAAATTCGCGCGCATGCACCACAGACGCCGTTCATTCTCGTAGGAACGCAGGCGGACTTGCGAGATTCGGACGAGATCTGCAACATGCTGAAGGAGAAAGGTCAAGAACCTGTGTCACCAACGCAGGGTTCTGCGGCAGCGCGGAGGATAGGAGCCGCCTGCTACATCGAGTGTTCGCCAGGAGTGGAGAAGAAGCTGAGGAAGATCATCAACTCCGCCATCGCTTCGGTGCTGAAAGTTCAAGACGTCCACCACGCGACACAAGCCAGCATGTGCTCCATTTTGTGATTAAGTGTCTTGTCGAGTGTGAGCCGCGCGGCGTTCTGATTTCCTGAGCCTTGTGAAGTAGTCCCAGCTGGACACGGAGGGCTCTGAGTTGTGTGCGCGGTGTGGTCCCACTGACCGGATACTGGGGTGTGACTGAATGGTAAAGCTTTAATGTGATATCGGCACATTTGTCATCTTGACGTGGTAGACTTGTGCACAGCTCATAACATTTTCTTACTGAGACGCTTTGCTCATTTGTGCATTTTGGCTTCCTACACAAAAGTGAGACCACATGATCGAGTCAGATGCACTGTGATATTTTGTATGCGTGAAAGAAACTTACTCCGGGTGCAAAGTGGGGTCGCTTGACTCATTCGTAAGTCGTGTCACTTACTGTAGGTTTCTGTGAGGCTTCAAACACGGATTACGTACATTATATTCTCTTTTGTTAACATACATACCAAAGAACTGCGACATAAGCTGTGACCAAGGACTACTACTAAGTCCTTCGCTGTGACCCATTCAGCTGAACAGTAAACTTTCTGCCCTAAGCCAAATTGAATGTCATCGCAGTTTAGCTGCATTATATGCGCGTGTTACCATAATACTGTTTGTTTGATAGCAAAAATTGAAAGAGCTGAGAATCAGCATGGCTGGGGAAGGTGTGGGCTGTAATTTATTGGAGTAGTATTCTGGGATGAGACATAAATATCGGCCAGTGGTAAGGGTCAGAGATACACGGGTACTTGACGTTGTCATGAATCCAAAGACTGTACCGACATTTTGGAAAAAGCATCGATTATGCACTCTTCTTTTCTTTCTCTGGTCATCATAACTTAAGCTCAGCGAGGAATAACCTCTACAATACATTCATGAATTCGACGGAACGCAGTCTTCATCTGCATATGTTCCTGTAGAAATGTCATTTCTGGTCATTATAACCTGCGCTCAACCGCAAGTCATTCATGAATTCGATGGAACACAGTCTTCATCTGTATATGTATACGTAGAAGCGCCATTTCTGGTCAGCATAATTTGTGCTCAGCAAGGATTTAAACTCCACATGGCATTTGTGTATGCGACAAAACACAGTCTTCGTCTTCATATGCATATAATTATGTATAAATGAGTTGTCATAGTTACAGAGGGGACCACCGAGTCGAAACTGTCTTCATCGTGTTAAAAACCCACCACTTTCCATCAGTGATGACGTCAGACGGAGTCAGTGGTAAACGCGTTCGTAGAGACAACGTGTAACTAGCATAATCTTAAACGAGCTTGTGTCATTAGTGTGAAGGAAGCTCCGTTGTATCTAATGTAATCTGAAATTGCTCCATGTCTTTAGTCAGCATCAGTTGTATAAAGAGCAGTTAACTTATTTGCACAATATGTACTTCAGCTTTGCCAATATCTGTACATAAAATGTGAAGGATCGCTCAGTAACAATGTACAAAGAGAAGTTAACTTATTTGCACAATATGTACTTTAGCTTTGCCAATATCTGTACATAAAATGTGAAGGATCGCTCAGTAACAATGTACAAAGAGCAGTTAAGTTATTTGTGTGTGAACCTTCAGTATGTGTACGTGAAAATGCGAATGATCCCTAAGTAACAACGCACAAAGAGTAGTTAATTTATTCGCATGTGAACCTTCAGCTAGTTTAACGATGTCTGTATACATGAAAATGCGGAGGATCCCTCAGTAACAATGTACAAAGAGTAGTTAATTTATTCGCATATCTTTTACCTTCAGCTTTGCCAATGTTTTTTACCTTCAGCTTTGCCAATGTTTGTACATAAAGAAAGCGGAGGATCGCTCAGTAACAATGGACAATGAATATATACGCACAAGACTGGTTTCCCTCCGACAGAACAGAAGAGAAAGGCAGGAAGCTTTTCGCTCAGTCCCTGCAAATGTTGTGTACTTGTGTGTGAATTTTCATGCAGATATAAAACATTCCTTTCATGAAAGAATCGTAATCTATCTTTAAAACTTAATTCCCTTTGTTTCTTATATTCATTCATTCCTTTTATGATGATTTTGAGCTGTGTAAAGATCCCCCTATCCCTCTGAGATATATCAGAAAGAAGCCGAAAGCAGTTCAATGTAATGATCGGGAGGATACATTTTATACTTTACCTCTTCCTTGCCATATCATGTAAGCCTACTTGTAAAAGATATCACTTTTTGAACATATAGTAGCCATAAAGAAGAGTTTTTTTGGCTGCAGGTCAACGCTTGAGTTTACCCTCATTATTTTCTACAGTGGTCAGCTGGAACTTTCTGGCTTGTATTTATTTAGATGTCATCTTTTCTTCTTCTTTTTTTTTTTTTAATCGGAATGACACACCTGTGACTGAATATATTCTCCTTGGTGCTACTCCCAAATATAAATCCCTACAGGCTAGACAGAGAGAGGGAGAGAGGGAGAGAGAGAGAGAGAGAGAGAGAGAGAGAGAGAGAGAGAGAGAGAGAGAGAGAGAGAGAGAGAGAGAGAGAGACACACACACACACACACACACACACACACACACACACACACACACACACACACACACACACACACACACACACATTATACGCGCAGACTACTATTACATTTTCAAACCTTGTAACCTCTTGAAATGTGATGCTGATAACCGAGTTTTGAGTTTTGAGCCTAGAATTATGCTTGTAGCTATGCTGCTATTCTTTAATTATTTGTCAGCCTTCACCCCTGAAGATTGTGTTACCTCGTATGTGTGGGGGGAAAACGCGATATGCGTTGACATAATTATGTGCACGCATGCTGCAATAATTTATGTATTTGTGAGCTCCCACAAAAATCAAACAGACAAGCCTTTGTTTTGTTATTCGTATTAAACGTATTTTCTAGTTTTAGACATCGTGTGTGTAATTTCAACCCGACAGGTCTTTCCGTATGTTTGCATACTTTTTTCCATTGCGATTTACATGGCAATTAACAAATATGTGAACGCCTCTATATATAGATCATAGAGAGCATAGTGTTTTGTTTATATTTATTTATGAGGTCTTTATTCAGGCCGCGTTAGCTGAACGGACAATCAGAGGCCGTGGTATCTGTTATGTGGGTTTTTCCCCTGCAAGGTAAGACAGTGTATGTATTATCCAAAGACGGAGCACAGCTTCCTATGTGGCGGGTGATTGAACACACATGTTCTCTTTACGTTGACAAAGACATCTTCTCTGGACCCGCGAGTGTTGAGCGCAAGTTTGCTCAACAAACAACATCACAGTGTCTGTAACTGTTTGTTCGTGTAAACCTTTTTTCTACTTCGCAGCGACGAAGTTCGAAATTCATTTATAATCATCACGCTTCAATCAGCATTTGGCTGTGCATTACTGGCTGCCATGACCTTTTATTTTGGGAAATTAGGGGTAGGAACTTCCACAGGAACGGTATGGCTATGACACCAAATATGCGTTTGTTTCGCTCAGCTATGAAATGAATAAATAAAACTTTGATCTCCATATTGAAGATAGAAATAAAAATATTAAAATAGCATTTATACAAAAAGGGTGTGGGAGGTTACTAGGAGGGCACACGAAATATTTCAAAGAAGATAACAAGAAATCGATTTTCCGTGATTGCCTCGACAGTTCCAAATTAGCACTTTCATGGTTGTTTATAAATCGGAGGTCGGTAATAAAATGCACAATCGACATTTTCCCAAGAAGCTGTATGCTTTTCAGGGAAGTTGTCAAAGAATATGTCAGGCAGCTCTAGAATTCAAAGGATAAGTTGAGGAGGAAGAAGTTGGAGCCGGAAAAGGAAACAGAGAGAGAGAGAGAGAGAGAGAGAGAGAGAGAGAGAGAGAGAGAGAGAGAGTTGAACTGAAACTTCTGGAAATAAATTACCAATCGTATTTTATTCAGTGAAAAAGTTTCAGATTCCGATTTTAAACATATTTTCCAGAAATGTATTGAATTTCACAGCTTCTCATGCAATAGTAATTCTATGGCCTGTCACAGTTTGTGCATTGATGGTTTTCACGGGCACATAAGCAAGTTATGGATATACCCTCGGTGTCAATCCGTCATCCTTCCTGTCCACCCCCTTCCTTCCTCTTCTCTCACTCTACACACACACATCAATCAATCAATATGAGGCTTATATCGCGCGTATTCCGTGGGTACAGTTCTAAGCGCAGGGATTTTTTTTAATTTTTTTTTAATTTTTATTTTATGCAATTTATATCGCGCACATATTCAAGGCGCAGGGATTTATTTATGCCGTGTGAGATGGATTTTTTTTACACAATACATCACGCATTCACATCGGCCAGCAGATCGCAGCCATTTCGGCGCATATCCTACTTTTCACGGCCTATTATTCCAAGTCACACGGGTATTTTGGTGGACATTTTTATCTATGCCTATACAATTTTGCCAGGAAAGACCCTTTTGTCAATCGTGGGATCTTTAACGTGCACACCCCAATGTAGTGTACACGAAGGGACCTCGGTTTTTCGTCTCATCCGAAAGACTAGCACTTGAACCCACCACCTAGGTTAGGAAAAGGGGGAGAAAATTGCTAACGCCCTGACCCAGGGTCGAACTCGCAACCTCTCGCTTTCGAGCGCAAGTGCGTTACCACTCGGCCACCCAGTCCTCATATACACATCCCTTCTTGCAAAAGAGATGAGACTGAAATCATATTTCTCACAGCGAACGACAAGAAGAAGAAGAAAATCACATGCCAACCTCCACCCACCAGATCGCAAAACAGAGAGAGAGAGAGAATTGAATTGAATTGAACTTATTTAACAAGGATTAAGATTTAAGGCTACGCCTTTTCTTACAATCTGTCCTTGGGACGCACAGACACACAAGGATAAAATTGAAAAATTAAAAATTAAAAAGTTTACCAACAAAAGGAGGTCAGAAAACTTCAGCACGTGATGATAAAGATGACGATGATGATGATGATGATGATGATGATGATAATGATGATGATGATGATGATAATGATGATGATGATGATGATGCATGAAGAGCATACATAATTATGTGGTTATTCATAAAATAAAATGCATAATATGCTCTCAGAGAGAGAGAGAGAGAGAGAGAGAGGGGGACGAATAAACAGATCTAGAATCAGAGAGATAGAGAGAAAAGGGTGGGGGGTGGGGGGGGGGGGGGTGGGCAGACTAAAAGGAAACGCACAGGGAGACAGACAGAGAGGATCGAAGAAGAGAAAGATTCTAACAAAGATGAACAAATAGAACAAACAAATCAATCAAATAAACTTGAATAACCGCGCAAATCTCTTATAAATAAATGTCATATCAAGTAAGCTATTTACTCATTTGCCATCTTGGTATATCCACTTTATGTGTGGTATATGTTTCACAGCGATGAAAATTTCTTCATGTTTTTACATTTAGTCAAGTTTTGACTAAATGTTTTAACATAGAGGGGGGAATCGAGACGAGGGTCATGGTGTATGTGTGTGTCTGTCTGTGTGTGTGTGTGTAGAGCGATTCAGACTAAACTACTGGACCGATCTTTATGAAATTTGACATGAGAGTTCCTGGGAATGATATCCCCGGACCTGTTTTTCTTTTTTTCGATAAATGTCTTTGATGACGTCATATCCGGCTTTTTGTAAAAGTTGAGGCGGCACTGTCACACCCTCATTTTTCAATCAAATTGATTGAAATTTTGGCCAAGCAATCTTCGACGAAGGCCGGGGTTTGGTATTGCATTTCAGCTTGGTGGCTTAAAAATTAATTAATGACTTTGGTCATTAAAAATCTGAAAATTGTAATTAAAATTATTTTTTATAAAACGATCCAAATTTACGTTCATCTTATTCTTCATCATTTTCTGATTCCAAAAACATTTACATATGTTATATTCGGATTAAAAACAAGGTCTGAAAATTAAACATATAAAAATTATTATCAAAATCAAATTTCCGAAATCGATTTAAAAACACTTTCATCTTATTCCTTGTCGGTTCCTGATTCCAAAAACATATAGATATGATATGTTTGGATTAAAAACACGCTCAGAAAGTTAAAACGAAGAGAGGTACAGAAAAGCGTGCTATCCTTCTCAGCGCAACTACTACCCCGCTCTTCTTGTCAATTTCACTGCCTTTGTCACGAGCGGTGGACTGACGATGCTACGAGTATACGGTCTTGCTGAAAAATGGCATTGCGTTCAGTTTCATTCTGTGAGTTCGACAGCTTGACTAAATGTTGTATTTTCGCCTTACGCGACTTGTTATATTTCATATGGCCTACGTGGCCTTTAACCAAAGAGAATGCGCTTGAAACATTTACATTTACTGTTCCCAATAACATGTCACAAAGTAATCATAATAATTTAAACTTGTCACGGTATTCACCTTGTACATAACACATTTCATGCGTTCATTAGCTATATAAGAGAGATGCAGTTATCTGAGACAAACCAGACTGCAACCATATCTGTGCACGTGCAATATCGATAAATCATCAGTCATGTGCACGCGCAGCTTTGACGCAGGTTTTTGTGACAAACGATATTGGCTTTTGTTAGTATGACGCAGGTAGGTATTGTAACTTAACACCAGAAATGCACACTAAAATGAACAATGCGCCGTCTTAATGTGACAGCTGATACGACAGTGCTAAACAAAGTGACAGACGCCGTTAATTAAAAGTCGTAGAACAAAAACGCAGCAAAGCTTAACACAACGTGTTTTATGTAATGTGTGACAACGTGTATAATCGCTCAGTTCATACAGCCTTTCACGTTCCACTCAGCACACGGCGAGTTGTATTCAAACTTCATTCAAAACAGGACGAGTTCGATTTTTATACGAACGCTGAATAAAACGCGCGCTTAATGCGCAATGCTGAATGCCGGATGTGGTGCTCAGCGGACCGCAGATCAGTAGTCGCATGCAACTGTTTCATGCGACGGTTGTATGTAGCCAGTTGCGTTAGCTGTGTCGGGTATCTTCAGCTTGATTTGGAGAATCAACAAATTTCAGGTCGTCTTGAGTTTCTGAGTGAAACGCACATTTACACTCATCTCACAAAAGTGATTTCCGTTTCTTCTCGTTCGCCTTTTCAAAAGGCTTTTGTTTCGAGAAAGGAGAGGAGTAACATCTCCCTTCGCACCCACCCACCCCCATCCCAAAACAAACACACAAACAAACAAACATATCTCCTTACCTTAATTTGTCCAACATATCTGAAGCACATGGTGACGTGACGTATTCTGTAATACTTCGGACTCGCTCGCAGCATTATTGGAGGTCACTCGTAAAGCAGCTAAATGGCTGTCCCGGGGGTCTCGTTCCACGACATGCTGCCGGTCATGTACTTAAACTGATGCGGTAAATTCGTTTTGCGCTGCATGCATCCATTTGTTTCAATTATTGTCCCCTGTATTTTGACCGGGACTCTGTGGAAGCCTACACATGTGCATGATGACTCCTGAATGGATGTACAACACGTGTGGTCTTCAGGCGAGACAAATGCAAACTCTGTGATCGTTATACAGACAATACCATCGTTATTTGGGGAAATACTTGGCTGCAAACGCTCAAAAGTGCACGTCAAGTACCTCATTAAACTTGTCACTGTTTCTGTTTATATTCACAAACACTTTTGCTGTTCAGCACCACTAAGGGTAGCCCAGCTTTAAAATGAGTTTGATCGTGTTCTTCAGGCTAGCATGGAGTGCCCCCGGATACTGACTTGTCCATTTTTTGCTGAAACTTTTACCTCTCTAGTTTTACACATACGTTGGTTTACTATCCATCGCCAGTGTAATGTGTAAGATCACTCTTTTCATGACCGCCAACAGTCTGTTGAATCTTTTCTCTGGACATACTAAGTCATTCTCTATTTGATATATCCGTACTTTCTTTGAAACAACTCACTTTAGATGAAGTTGCCGCTTAATTGTCCCTTCACAAAAATACTTTGACAGATGCTACTTCAACTCAATAGGTTAGAACATACATGTGGGCGGGGATGTAGCTCAGTCGGTAGCGCGCTGGATTTGTATCCAGTTGGCCGCTGTCAGCGTGAGTTCGTCCGTTCCCACGTTCGGCGAGAGATTTATTTCTCAGAGTCAACTTTGTGTGCAGACTCTCCTCGGTGTCCGAACACCCCCGTGTGTACACGCAAGCACAAGACCAAGTGCGCACGAAAAAGATCCTGTAATCCATGTCAGAGTTCGGTGGGTTATAGAAACACAAAAATACCCAGCATGCTTCCTCCGAAAACGGCGTATGGCTGCCTAAATGGCGGGGTAAAAAACGGTCATACACGTAAAATTCCACTCGTGCAAAAAAAACCACGAGTGTACGTGGGAGTTTCAGCCCACGAACGCAGAAGAAGAAGAAGAACATACATGTGATGTTTCTCTGCTTTCCTTTTTTCACGAGACTTGAAAAAGCTCACAGACACGCTTGTTAGTAAAATTCTCATGTCTTTTAAATATCCGACATATGGGTTTGTTTCCGCATGATTTGTTCTTCGATAAGATTGTACACTTTCTAAACAGTAGATGGGTTCAGGTGAAATGTTTTAACACATCTCTCGGTGATAAGTGATACAATATTCTGCAAATGTTCTCCAGAATGTGGCTATTCCTTTTCACACAAAATGTGCAAACTCCAGAAGACAAATTATGCCAACCTTCTCTCCCTCAACAAACAAAAGAGTGACATGAAAATAACATTGAATACGGCTGTGGTGCAAGCGTGCTGGTTAGTGCCTAGAAATTGAATTCAATATCGTGGACTTACTTGCTGTAAGAAAAAGTATTGATGTTGGAGAATCAGGGGTTTTTTTCAGTTGATGTAGTTCAACTTAATTGTGTACGGGGGTTGATCTGACATGCCATTGCTCTAATTATGGTGTACACATCAACGTAATAAATCGATCTGAAAGTTAGCAGTTGGAAATATAATGTGTGTATTGAAAACAAAGCTCGTAGATTTGACAGAACATGCCATAAAAAAGCAAACAATAAACAGCAAAATGCGTTTTAAATAAAAAGAATGGTTTCGCTTTGCACACAACGGTACTTGTCTATGTCTGGCACTTGGGACACATTTCCTCCAATGCCTTTGAGAAAATGTGTACATGGTCTCTCTGAAGTGAAATAAGCTAAGTGCGTACCCTTGTTCTCGACTAAAAACGTGAGAAACTCTATCCGGAAAGATATTTGATAGGCTACGGCAAACGCATATATGACATTGGCTTGGGTGTGGTGAAGGTTGGGGTGGTGTTGGATGTCTGCGGCGGTTTTCTAATGCTTGCTACATCTACATAGCATGCATAACGTTGAAGATGCAGTCAGGCCCTGATGGCCACAACCTCTACCAACACACGCACACACACACACACACACGCACACAAAATCCCTGTGCCATGTCATTGTGGACTCCATGTCGTTTGACATTACGTTGCTAATGCGTCCATTCTTTTTTCTTTCGTTGTAAAAAAAAAACAAATCTACTTTAAAACTTTAAAACAAAATGTATTTACTTACTGTCTTTTAGGAATGTAATACCTAGTCGCGCTACCCAGACTTATGATAAAACTGACTGTTTCTTCTCTGTATGCCAAAACCATAATGTTGCCATAGCTCTATCCCCTTTCCTCCCGTGTCTTTTTTCCCCCCCACCCCACCCCTACTCCTTCCCCCACCCAAATGCCTTCTTCCTCTTTCCGAGTCGGTACCACTACTGCCAGTAATTCATGTTTTCCTACCAATCAGCAAGTGCCTTAACACATGTTTCAGCTTAAACGGAAAAACATAGTGTACATGTTTAAAATGAAGTGACGCTTATTTCGAAATGGAGTTAATAGTCGAACTCGTCCCCCCGCGGGTTAGGGGGAAGAATTTACCCGATGCTCCCCAGCATGTCGTAAGAGGCGACTAACGGATTCTGTTTCTCCTTTTACCCTTGTTAAGTGTTTCTTGTATAGAATATAGTCAATGTTTGTAAAGATTTTAGTCAAGCAGTATGTAAGAAATGTTAAGTCCTTTGTACTGGAAACTTGCATTCTCCCAGTAAGGTAATATATTGTACTACGTTGCAAGCCCCTGGAGCAATTTTTGACTCACATGCGAAGCAAAAGTGAGTCTATGTACTCACCCGAGTCGTCCGTCCGTCCGTCCGTCCGTCCGTCCGGCCGGCCGGCCGGCCGGCCGGCCGTCCGGAAAACTTTAACGTTGAATATTTCTTGGACACTATTCAGTCTATCAGTACCAAATTTGGCAAGATGGTGTATGATGACAAGGCCCCAAAAAACATACATAGCATCTTGACCTTGCTTCAAGGTCAAGGTCGCAGGGGCCATAAATGTTGTCTAAAAAACAGCTATTTTTCACATTTTTCCCATTTTCTCTGAAGTTTTTGAGATTGAATACCTCACCTATATATGATATATAGGGCAAAGTAAGCCCCATCTTTTGATACCAGTTTGGTTTACCTTGCTTCAAGGTCAAGGTCACAGGAGCTCTTCAAAGTTGGATTGTATACATATTTTGAAGTGACCTTGACCCTGCACTATGGAAGATAACTGTTTCAAACTTAAAAATTATGTGGGGCACATGTTATGCTTTCATCATGAGACACATTTGGTCACATATGATCAAGGTCAAGGTCACTTTGACCCTTATGAAATGTGACCAAAATAAGGTAGTGAACCACTAAAAGTGACCATATCTCATGGTAGAAAGAGCCAATAAGCACCATTGTACTTCCTATGTCTTGAATTAACAGCTTTGTGTTGCATGACCTTGGATGACCTTGAACTTGGGTCAAGGTCACATGTATTTTGGAAGGAAAAATGTGTAAAGCAGAAGGTCAAGCATGTGAGTCGTATGGGCTTTGCCCTTCTTGTTTTTATTAGTGCTTTTGTGAACAAGAAACAATTAACAAGTGGCTCTATCCCATCTTCCCCCCCCCCCCCCCCCCCTTTCCCCGTCGCGATATAACCTTCGTGGTTGAAAACGACGTTTAACACCTAATAAAGAAAAAGAAAGTCGAACTCGAATCTGCCGGTGAGTATTTTCCCATGCTGATCGATGCGTTGCTTTCATGTTGTCTGTGAGATAAATTGTGTCATTTTAGAAGTAGGGAACAGTGAATAGGTGGAGTCTGGCCTAGCGTCTTTGCCGTTTTAATGTAAGGATTGTGTATGCAGACAATACCGTCGCACTGACGCGTTGTTAATGGTTTTTGTGCCGGAACATCAGTGTCCGTCTGATTAGCTTAGATCGATTTATTTCTGTGAAGAACACCAATATTGTCTTTCAAGAAATGAATAGCCATGTGCTTTTCCTGTTGTGCACAAAATGTTACACGGATATAGTAGAAAAAGAGAATAAACGGTGTCCTATAATGTGTTGTATGTTTTGGGCGCTTGCTTCCAGTGCAATGGTTGTTAGTCAATATTATTGAATACATCTGTGTTGGTTAAAGATGCTAAGAATACCAGCAAGATATTATTGTGTTTAGATTTTTCGAAAGCTTCAGACAAACTGACTTGGAAAAACTGCGAGCTCTTAAATGTGTTTAGCTTTGTTGATAGCTCCGAAGCCTTGTGTGTTTTGTGACCATGTTCAATGAACAATAAGAACAATAAATGATGGAACGACTGAGCTGGGTGCTTAAGAACTAATGACAAGACGGCATTATTGGCCGTTGCATCGATCCAAATAAAGCTGGACTTTTGGACTGAAAATGTACTTGTCTGTGTGCCCGGTGTGTGTGTGTGTGTGTGCGTGTGCAGTGTGTCTGCGTGCGTGTGAAAGAGACAGAGTTTTCTAGGTTCAAGTCTGACTTCATCCCTACCAGGAAACCTCACCAACTCGAACGCTGATGTACAATACAGTCTCTGGCTACAGCAAACCACGGGCCGCATCGGCAAAGCCATGATGACTTGTTGGCACTGAGGAATAGCAGTTCTACAGGAAGCTCCAGCGACAGAAAGGAGGAACTCCACGGAGAAATACAGAAAGGTCACTCTAACTGCGGGCCAACCCACCCAGACATAATGGTCAACCCCCCCCCCCCCCCTCACCCCCCGTATACAACTTCCGACCACGAGGCTATAGAAAGATAGCGTGTGGAGCTGCTGTGATGTGTGGGTGAAAGGTGAGGGGTATGGGGGATGGGAAGTGGAAGGAGTCGACGTGCGAGTGTGTGTGTGTGTGTGTGTGCCCGTGTGTACGTGTGTGTGTGCGTGCGTGTGTGTGTGTCTAGGCAGATATATATGTTGAGAGTTAAAAACACTTATCACTATCCCTCCCTGTTCATTCTTCTTCTTTACGATTCTGTTCCCAATACTTTAATATTTTCACAATAACGTACGTTTTAGGTTCCAAACACACCCCGAGACCCCCCTCCCTCTCTGTGCTTGCAATACAAAATAAACAGCTTATGAAAAACAAGAACTCTTTTCCCCCATTTGGTCGTGACAGGATAAAACTAATCCTCAAAAATACTTCACGCACCCACAGCACCTCACTCATTCACGTATTGTGTATGCCGCGGGTTAGGGGGAAGAATTTACCCGATGCTCCCCAGCATGTCGTAAGAGGCGACTAACGGATTCTGTTTCTCTTTTTACCCTTGTTAAGTGTTTCTTGTATAGAATATAGTCCTTTGTACTGGAAACTTGCATTCTCCCAGTAAGGTAATACATTGTACTACGTTGCAAGCCCCTGGAGCAAATTTTTTATTAGTGCTTTTGTGAACAAGAAACAATTGAAAAGTGGCTCTATCCCATCTCCCCCCTTTCCCCGTCGCGATATAACCTTCGTGGTTGAAAACGACGTTAAACACCAAATAAAGATGCCGCACCACCCAGTGTCCTCACGACTGAAACAGCTAGCAAACTGTTGAGCACGTACTACACCGTCAGCGGTCGATGCTAGGCCCGGGAATAGCTTTCCTCGTATGTGTGGTTGTCCGGACAGAAAGGTCGACCGACCATTGTGGTAGTCAAACGTGGTTGTCTGGACTGAGAGGTCAACCATTGTGGTAACCGTCAAACGTGGTTAGCTACCAGATATTGAAGAGCGTCTGAGTGGCAGCTGAAGGGAGAGCGCTTGTGACTGACGTCCCTTGGTTACTCTCTCTCTCTCTCTCTCTCTCTCTCTCTCTCCGTTCTGACATCGCTTTCTTTGGTTGTATTGACCGTTTTTCCTTGAAGACTTCCTTTACCGACCTGTCTTTGTCTGTGTCTCCCCAGTATCCTTCTCAGTGTCTTTGATTAGGCATTATATTTTCTTCAAGGAAGAAGTTCATAAAGAGATCCGATGACTGACAGTCGCTTTAAACTCAGAATGACTTCGTCTGGACGGGGAACAACTTTACAACACTTCGTCTGGGTCAACTTTGTTCCTTCGATCATCGCATCCTGTCATAAACTTGGCATAGAGTCAGTTATTTCTATGGCTTTCAATGATTATTTCTTTCAGATTAAAAAGCTTTACAAAAACAAAAATATAACACACATGTAACCGTCTCGCACTCATGCAGACAAGGCGGTGTGATGATAGTCCGACTTCGCTTTTTATTCACCATAAGGCATAAAGAATCACATGGAAAAAACCCTGAAACACATGTAAATAAAATAATGTAAACGTGGTGTTCCAGTACAATAAAGTTCTAAGATTGTAAATCAATAAATAATTAAATAGTTTACCTCATTTGATTCACATTAACATTAAAACAAATTACGGCTCTCACAAGTATACATATACATCAAATATTTCATTTAGTTCAGCAACATTGCTTCACTGAGAAATCATAGAAAACGGCATATACGTAAATATTATATGTATACAATGCAACCAATTTACAACATCAACATGTGAATCTGACATGCTGAGAATATGAACTCCATTCTTAAATAAAGAATGTCACACCGCAATAATAAATATCGCATACCTCAAAAATACTGTAGTTGTAGTTATGAGGGTTTCTCACTCCTCAGTCTGGCCAGGGTATAACCTACAAGCATTACATCAATTATTACTATGTGCACATCATATATGTAGACAATGAAATTAAATATCAAACTCAGGTATTACACAAGACAACTCTTTGTTTCCAATAATAAAAATACATCATGTGCCTTCTTTCAGTAGCAATTGAGACTGACATTTCCCTAGACACATTATTCAAATAGAAAGTAACTTATGAACAACATGAATGCCATCAAAAATAAGGAAGCTGGCTCCAAACTAGTTTATGTTTACATTCCTTCTTTTCAACTAAATTCCAAAGCATTCAAACTGAACTAACTAAACTGGCATACCGTTATAATAAAACAATTTCATTCAGCAGTCCTGTCATTCAATTCATTTAAGTCAATCTATTTACTAAAATAAAGCATTCATACTAGCATGATCTCACTTACCAAAACAGCAAAAGGAGTCTTGTACAGACAGGTTCAGGTGGTAACAATGCAATGACACTGACAGGTGTCAGCATACCAAAAAATGCAGTGAGCTTAGTTCACTCAAAAAAAGTAGTCTTCCAAGCCAACATTGGCAACTAAACTGCCAATGAGAGTACAGTTTGCATTAGCCAATAAAAACTTGCCATACAAACAATAGGCACTTCAATGAAGCATATTTTAACAAATAATAAGCAGGCAACTGATTCCTGCACAGGCATATGAAAAGATTATTCTTTTAAAGGACACAAACAAATGAAGTTATAAGTCAAAATATACTGCCTGCCACACACACACACACACACACACACACACACACACACACACACACACACACACACACACACACACACACACAAAACAAGAAAGGTAAGTCTATGGAACATTGAATTATACACAAAACGAAACTTTCACGTCACATGATAGGACCTCTATTGATCTTCAACGGCGTTGGGAGGACAAGATACACCGCAACAGACAAATAACAATGAAGGAGGATCACTAACAGGGGCGGACGAGGGGGGGGGGGTGTTTCTGGGGTTTCCGGAACCCACCCCCCCCCCCCCAGCCACACCAAAAAAAAAATTATGTGTTTTTTGGGGTTGAGTTTCAATTTTTGGGGTATTAATCAGTGACAAAATCTGCTGCCTGAAACTGGTAATGATCATCTTCAGAATGCACCAGATTGCACCATTTTGCATCCTTTTTTTCAAAATTTTCCGGGGGGGCACGCCCCCGGACCCCCCTAGCAAACTTGGCGCTTCGCACCGTCGGCTCGGCGCTTCGCGCCTTCACACCCATATCTTCACAATATACTTTTGGAACCCCCCCCCCCCCCCATAAAATGAACTGATCCGCCCCTGACTAAGGACGTTACTGCATCGAAGATGGCAAGAGTCGAAAAGCTGATCAGACTAAAAACTGCAGCGCACGATGCTCGTGCCGAGACAATGCGGGCTGAAGCTTTCACAGTGTGTTAATTGAATTGCCAGAACAATATGTCAACGACTGTCGGTGGCTCAAAAATGTCATTCGGGCTGCTATAGTCATTACCGGTTCATTGTCACTTTTGTCATGGCGTGTCACGATTCACTTTGCAGTTCTGCCAGTTTTTCCAAGCTAGGTATACATAATAGATGCTTAAATGCACAGTCTTTTCTTGTGTCAACGATTCGGCTCACCATTTCAGAACTGACCAGCTGGCTCTTACATAGGACAACTTCATCTCTCAACTTGGACACATTCCAAAATTCAACACTTACGCTGCTTTCTGTGCTTAATGGAAATTGATCTCAATTCATTCTGCATTTTGGCACTGGTGTCCTTTAAAGAAACTTTTTTTTATTAAAAAAATCCCACTCTGCACAGAGAGCACACCGGCTGTTGATTTGTGTTATGATTATGTCCAGTTGGAGGGATGTTTGTAAATGTAAAGCCTGAACAGATCTTTGGTGGCTGACATGGGAAGGAATGTAAGCCTACCGTTAAGCTATTTTCAACTTTCTGTACTCTCTCTCTCTCTCTACTTTCTCTCTCTTACCCTCTCTCTTTTACTATATCTCTCTCTCTCTCTCTCTCTCTCTCTCTCTCTCTCTCTCTCTCTCTCTCTCTCTCTCTCTCTCTCTCTCTGGGAGCACGCATGTTGTGAAATAGGGAGTCACAGGTACACTTACAAAGAAAATTCGAGCATGCTCTCAGACAGGCTATTAAGATATTTCCACCACCAGTTTTGTAACTCCAGGAAAAAAACCGAAGAATGTGCAGCTCTCAATACATTGCGCAACAGGTAACAGGTAACCTTCAGCGTCTTATTTTCTTTCGTTTACAATATACATAAAAACCTGGTGCGGTGCAAGAACCCGTGATGGAACGAGAATGTGCAAAAGAGGGCTCTGTGATAATTTACAGAAAAAATGAAAAGAAAATAGAGGGCACAAAGACACCCACAAACCTACGAAATTATGAAAAGCAGCTTTGGTCCAAATTAATGTAAACTTGTTTAAACTCATTTGTGAGGTTCGGCGAAGGCAAAGTTTTGAAACGCCCCAAGAACCCAACCTTAATTGATTTAAAACAGTTTTATTCGGCTAATTACAAATAATAATGCCGCATACAATCAATGAAATAAATGGAGCACAACAAGCAAAGCTTATCAACGTGCTCTTAAAAACATTATACTATTTGAGTTGGCGGACAAGTATAACGTATGTCAAAAGGATAGGGGGATTTGTAAAAGGGAACAAGTAGGAATTGTTAACCTTAACTCTTGACAAGTCACAAAGGTTTTTATGATATGTTTGGATTGAAAACACGCTCAGAAAGTTAAAACGAAGAGAGGTACAGAAAAGCGTGCTAACCTTCTCAGCGCAACTACTACCCCGCTCTTCTTGTCAATTTCACTGCCTTTGCCATGAGCGGTGGACTGACGATGCTACGAGTATACGGTCTTGCTGCGTTGCATTGCGTTCAGTTTCATTCTGTGAGTTCGACAGCTACTTGACTAAATGTTGTATTTTCGCCTTACGCGACTTGTTATTATCTTCGGTGACGTGAGACTGGTTCCGCGTGTCTATATAGTTTGCGCGCTTACTTGTCTTCGTTATTTGATCTTGTCACTATAGCGTTCTGGCTTATTAATACATGTATATTCCAGACCAAATACCACTGACAGGCTACACACACACACACATATACTGTGGTCTTAGGCTAGAACAGTTGAGAAAGTGGAGCATCAGCACAAGTATCAGTGGTATTATACCGGTGGATTCCGGAATAAATATTTCTGGAGCTCTCAGAAAGAGCACGAAACAGCTGAGCGAGACAGGAAGCAAATGTTTTGCACGTGCTGTGCGCATCGTTCTGGTATTTTACCCCACTTTTTAACCTATTACCTAGTGATCGACAAGAAGAAGAAGAAGAACCTATTACCTTGCTTCTCTTTTTACAACTATTTCTCTTTATCGTTACTGACTGAGCACAAATGCAGGTTTGTGCTCCATTGTGCACATTAAGCGCTCTTTCTTTCTTCGTTGAGACAGAATTAAAGAGTGAGAGAGAGAGAGAGAGAGAGAGAGAGAGAGAGAGAGAGAGAGAGAGAGAGAGAGAGAGATTAGGAAAAAATGTCCGGTTTTATATGTGAACGGAAACAATTCGTCAGCCGGTCAAATCTGCCGGTTTTAATTGCATTTGATAGGCGGTTTTTTTTTCGTATTCCAACACAAGCAGAAGAAACATTCTTTTATAAGCTTGCGATTCCAGCGATTGCTTGGTGCCAACACCATAGTTTGGCTGCTTGCTGTGACCAAGTGACGGGCAGAGAGAGAGAGAGAGAGAGAGAGAGAGAGACTGAGTTGGGGGGGGGGGGGGGGGCAGGGAGAGAGTGGCAAGGGGGGTGGGGGGGGGGGGCAGAGGCGGAGGGAGAAATGGAGAAGGGAGGGATTGAGAGACAGAGATAGAGTGAACTTTGAACTTTATTTATTTATCGAGGGTAACAGAATAAGCAATGTATACATGCTATTTTTCATCCCGCCCTCGCCCATTGAGGGTAACTCGATTAATAACAAGAAGAAATAGAAGTTTAAGTTAATTACAATACAATTTATAGATAATTAACATGTCAAAAAATTAAAAAGACATTTCAAAATGCATTATGAAAATCAAACAATGATGAATATCATCACAGAATTATTTACTTGTTTCCAAGAGAAACAGCATGTGGAGTTCCTTGAAGGAAGTTTCACTGAATTGCATTTTAATTAAATCAGGATTGGAGTTCTACAATAAGGCGCCAGAATAACAAAGACTTGATTTGTAAAGGTCAATTCTAGGGGTTGGGGTAATTAATTTGTTTAGTTTTCTTGAATTATTCAGTTTGAAATTTGAGGCAATGAATGTAGGTGCATTCTCTGGCATTATTCTATGCACCATTGCACCTTTGTTATAGGTAAATCTTAATTTGATAGGAAGAATCTTTAATTTTTTATAATCAGACGTAGAGAGAGATGCATTGTTTAAAAGAATTAATTTAACAGCTCAAGTGTTTCAAAGTGTTTGCACTTGCAGAGTCCCACACTGTGGACGCTTAATCAATAGTTGATAGAACATAATTATGCCTGAACATATGTGCGTAGGTCCAGAAAGTGTTTAATTTTTGATAACTGATATATTTTTTTAGAAGTATTTTTACAAAGTGTATCTAAATGTTTTGACCAAGACAGATTATTATCAATGGTTATTCCCAAGACTTTATGGTTATCAACTTCAGTTACATCTTGATTTTATATTTGTAGTTTAGGAAATTTTGATGATAGATTTTGTCGTTTTTGTCTAGTGGTTAGAAGCATGCATTTAGTTTTATTTGGGTTCAGTGACATATGGTTTAGTTCTGACCATTCCAGCAATCGATCAATGTTTTCTTGGAGGACTCTTGCTAGCTGACACTTAGATCTTTGTGACTAGAATGAATTGTGGTATCATCTGCAAATAGTTCACACATACATTTAACAAATAATGGTAGGTCATTAAGGTCCCAGTACTGGCTAGATTTTCTTCAAAAATCGTTTTTTTTCGTTGTTGAATGTAAGTGTCATGTCTGCATGCATAAAACATTGAAATTTATTGTGTAGTTTATTTTTTGGGTCTAGGGCACCTCATTCCAGAGATATTTAGGTTCAAAGTAGGTGGAAAGGGCTGGAAATTGCCAAAATTCCTGCGTAAAACACGTGTTTGAGCTTAATTTTACATTTTTGTTTCATGTAGGAAATACGAAGCTACTCCCTCCCAGCAAAGCAAATAATGAACACTCAATTACCTCCCTTCCATTGCAAATGGCTCCCTTCGTGTGTACCGCGTGTTGAGTGTCGTATTTTAGAAAGTTTGAAAGTTTCTGCTTGTGTTTGTGGCCACGATGTCTTGTGATCCAAAGAGACGTGGGAAGAGGGCTCGAAAAAGGACTTTTCATGGAAATAAGTGGACTAAAAAGCCTAAATTGGACTCAGAAGCAACAGAGAATGTGGTGTATGATTCGTGTTCTGACTGGAGATGAACTTGATACCGAATCGAACGTTGTTTTGGATCAAGAGCGAACAGACCAACCCCCCAGTGCCACGCCCACTCAAAGTGAGGTAAAACTGAAAAACTTGTATGATTCTGTGAAAAAGAGCAATAAATGCAGTGATCAGTTTGAGTGTAACAGCAGTGACAGTGATGACAGTCAAGATGAAGAGGATGCTGAGAGGGAGGGATTCCCATACTTGGCAGGGGGTCACTGAGGCTCAACAAAGACTAGGGGTATGTAGATATATCTGTCAAACCATGTTTTGTGGGGTCCGAAAGTTGTCCGAAATCCAGTGTTTTCGTCATTTTTTTCATCATATTTTCTTCAATTTTTAAGATACAGACTTGGGATTTGGCATGCACTGTCTTTGTGATCACTTCTTAGTTTTGTTCTCTGGGTTTGTCTGTATGTCAGTTCACAGTTGAGTAATATTTTTTTATATAGCCATTTTTTACCCCCAAAATTCTGCGTTTTAGGTAATCTGTAGCGGAGAAAATACTGACCTCTAAAGCTTTATCTTAGAACAAAACCAAAATAAAATACTGATGTACATGATATAAAAAACCATTTCTTTGTTCCTATTGTTGGAATCTGAGAAATCTTGTAACAGTATCTCGAAATTTGTCCGTTCCATATTTGGCATTTTGCTCATAAATTATTTTTTATAACAGTTGTGTGCCATTTATGATACTCTCCTTATTTTTTATCAATAATATTGTCATTTATCTACTTTGTGTCAAAAGGGCATAACAATAGAGCAACTAGAAGCTTCACAACAAAAATAAACAAAAATACACCCTCCGCCAGCCAGTACTGGCGCCTTAATATAGATAGAAAATAGTAAAGGACCAAGAATAGAACCTTGTGGAACTCCAAACCTTACTGTTTGTTTACAAGAGTATGATTGATTCAGATAAGTACTTTGCTGTCTGTCTGACAGGAAAGATTTTAAAATGTTAACAGAATCAGTTGCCAATCCATTAATCTCAAGCTTTTTGATAAGGTTGGTTGGTTGGTTTTTGGGGTTTAATGTCTCTTCAGCAGATGCTAGCTGCTATTCGAGACCGTTTTGATAAGGAGTTTATGGTCAATTCGGTAAAAAGCTTTAGCAAAGTCAACAAACAGAGCAGCACAGAACTGGTTATTATTAATGTTGTTTAGCCATTGGTCAACTAAGCTGATCAGCGCTGTTTGACATGACTGATGAGTGTTTTTGCCTAAAACCTGATTGTTTATCATGTATTAATTTGTGGTTCTCAAAGTGCAAAAGAAGTGCTTATTGATATGTTTTTCAAGAGGCTTTGAAAGGATTGATAGAATTGATATTGGTCTGTAATTTGAAGGATTTGTAGTATCTTCCGATTTAAAAAGAGGAATCACTTTAGCCTGTTTGAATTTACTAGAAAAACAGCATTGGTCGATACATATGTTTGCGCCTTGGGTCGCCTGTTGGTGAGACATGTGCGCGTTACAAATATTCGTGTTATTATTATTATAATATGAGTGTGCATGAGTTGTTAATGCGAAAGAATGTGTATGAGTGCGCCTTGAGTCGCCTTGTGGTGAGATATGTGCGCGTTATAAATTCTCGTATTATTATTATTATTAAATGAAAGTCAATGTATCTGTGATTATTGGAGCTGCCATTTTTATAATTTTTGCATCATATATATAGTGAGAGCGAGGGAGGGGACGGGAGACAGAGAGGGGGAGGCAGTGGGAGAGACAGAGAAGGGCAAGGAGAGAGAAATGAGGGGAGGGAGGGAGAGAGTGGGAGAAAAGGGGAGGGCGAGAAAGGGAGGGGGGGGGAGGGAGATAGAAGGGAAGGAAGAGATAGTTGGGATGGAGAGAGATTGGGGTTCTGGGTTGGGATAGTTTGCGTTTGCAAATGACTAATGTGTTTGTTCACGTGTGTGCCAATGTCAAACTACAGGTCAATCCGAACAAAAGCAATGCAAAACGATGTTAATAAATCATAGATTTATTTTTGGACAGTCGTAACAATCAGATGGCAGATTCATTTCACTAACAACAAAATAAAAGCAAACATCCTTCAAATGTGATATAGAAGCGGAACAAAAGAAAACTGTCCACTGGCTCACATACAGCAAACCCTGCAACAGACCATTAAATCAAGAAAGGGTTTGCTTACAACGGCTGCAAGAAATCAACCATTTTTCCCTGCGTGTCACAGATTTATTCCAACGTTTTGGCCAGTTATTCCTTATTATTTTAATTCTTGCTGTTAATGCCTTCTGGTTGGGTGTGACCTTTATCACCGGTAGCTTACTAGTCGCACTATATTACTGTTGATTCAAAATCTCCTGCCTAAGTTCTGCCCAAAACGAAATACATTGCGTGAGCAGCATTTGTTCTGATTAGATCTTTGATTAGGAGGACACAAGTATGGCACAATCTTTACAATCATCAACCCTTAAAGCTGTAAATGCAAACTGTCTTCTCAGTTCAATACATATTATGCTGAGCTCCTCACCCCTATTTTTACGAATCTTGTCCTCGTTTTTTCCTCTGTAAATGAACATAATCAAAGCATGAACTATTTTCACAATACAGTAGACTAGTCACTGCATGTACTGGTTTATCTCAAAAGCATTTATATTGAAAGCACAAGCACAATGATTGTCCCACATTTGAGTTTTGCGCCTTTCTTTCTTTCTTTCTTTACTTTATTTGGTGTTTAACGTCGTTTTCAACCACGAAGGTTATATCGCGACGGGGGAAGGGGGGAGATGGGATAGAGCCACTTGTCAATTGTTTCTTGTTCACAAAAGCACTAATCAAAAATTTGCTCCAGGGGCTTGCAACGTAGTACAATATATTACCTTACTGGGAGAATGCAAGTTTCCAGTACAAAGGACTTAACATTTCCCTTCCATTTCCGGCCCTTTCGTGGGCGTGAACCTACCCGGAGCGGCCAGCTTTCCCATGACTAATGAGTTTTCCTTCTATAATTGACTCCTAATGGCCGTTAACCTGTCTGACGCGGTCAACGGTCACTGATTTTTGCCCTAAGGTGCCCCTCTTACTCGACAGGAGCGGCCACTTAACGGCCACTTGTCACTTTCGCGGGCGAGCGCCTGTGGTGTGTGTGTGTGTGTGTGTGTTGTGTGCACAGACGGCACAGCACGAGCAGACGACATGAATACTTACGCATATGCGCATGCGCAAACTGTAAATACAGACATGCGCATACATGTACATTTACGGCAGTCACTTCCGGATCGATCACAGCTGATGTGAGTTTGAAACACTTGTTTATCTGACACTCAAATACATATATATAATAATCCAAACAACACACATAGAAACATACGAAACAATAGCTTAGCCAGGACGATCGAGTTAAACACGCAAATAATTAAGATGTATAAACGAAAGCAAAACTAACAGAGACAATGAATCGGCGGCTCATGGATGATCGCTTTCTTTTCATGAAAACTTGATCCTGTTTTGGGGTTTTTTTTGGAGGAGGAGGGGGCCTGTAATGGACGGCCACCTGATATTTGCGGTCACCTTTGCAATGACTAATGGGTGACCGGATATTGTAGGTACTACTGTACCTTACTGGGAGAATGCAAGTTTCCAGTACAAAGGACTTAACATTTCTTACATACTGCTTGACTAAAATCTTTACAAAAATTGACTATATTCTATACAAGAAACACTTAACAAGGGTAAAAGGAGAAACAGAATCCGTTAGTCGCCTCTTACGACATGCTGGGGAGCATCGGGCAAATTCTTTCTCGTCCCAACCAATATGGGACTCCCCCTAACCCGCGGGGGTGGGTTTTGCGCCCACCACCTCAGTTCTGGGAATGCAACAACATACATGTATAGTTAAATGCTAGCATCTGAAGACTTTACCACCATAGGCATTTTAGCGCCTATAACGAAAAATTAAACAAAAGCAAAGCAACACGTTCAGCTTTTTAACAAACAAACAACAACAAAAGAAGAAGAAACAAGTCGCGTAAGGCGAAATTACTACATTTAGTCAAGCTGTGGAACTCACAGAATGAAACTGAACGCACTGCATTTTTTCACAATGACCGTAGTCCGCCGCTCGTGCAAAAGGCAGTAAAATTGACGAGCCTGTTTAGCGCGGTAGTGGTTGCGCTGTGCTGCATAGCTCGCTTTTCTGTACCTCTCTTCGTTTTAACTTTCTGAGCGTGTTTTTAATCCAAACATATCATATCTATATGATTTTGGAATCAGGAACCGACAAGGAATAAGATGAAATTGTTTTTAAATCGATTTCCAAAATTTTATTTTAATCATAATTTTTATATTTTTAATTTTCAGAGCTTGTTTTTAATCCGAATATAACATATTTATATGTTTTTGGAATCAGAAAATGATGAAGAATAATATGAACGTAATTTTAGATCGTTTTATAAAAAAAATAATTTTAATTACAATTTTCATATTTTTAATGACCAAAGTGTTTAACCCTTTGACCCTCAGCACCCAGAAGGAAATTTCCCCAAATCTGGGGTACTTCATTAGAAAAATCATATTAATTAATCTAGACCAATCAGATGTAAACAGGATAGTCCTTGTGTACATGTTCATCCATAGGTCCTAAATCAACACTTTCTGCGACCCTATCATGTCTAGCACATTCACCACCACCTCTGCTTTGAACACGACCACCACGACCACGCCCTCTCGGTACTGATGTACTTGTCGAAGGTATATTCTCCTCAGAATAGTCAGAATCAGACTCACCGTTGTCAGGTTGTTCAACATAAACATTGCCTTCTTCGTCGGAACTTTCCTCATCGCTGACATCTCCATTACCACATCAAATATAAAGCGATGAACGTCTTCCACATCATACCTACGCACAAACCTCGACGCCATCTTGGATCACATGAAAAAATCCTGAAGAAAAACCTCAAAATACACACTTTAAAATCGCTTTTCAATAACACATGGAGGCAGCCATTTGTAGTAAACTCACGTGACTGACCATGTGATAAAAGTCATGTGATTTGATCATGTGACTAGCGTGAGGGCTGTATTTAGAACAGTGACCTCACAGCCGCGCGTAGATGCGCGGCTGCTAGCGAAAGGCTTAAGCCTCCAAGCTGAAATGCAATACCAAAGTCCGGCCTTCGTCGAAGATTGCTTGGCCAAAATTTCAATCAATTTTATTGAAAAATGAGGGTGTGACAGTGCCGCCTCAACTTTTACAAAAGCCGGATATGACGTCATCAAAGACATTTATCGAAAAAATGAAAAAAAACGTCTGGGGATATCATACCCAAGAACTCTCATGTAAAATTTCATAAAGATCGGTCCAGTAGTTTACTCTGAATCGCTCTACACACACACACACACACCACGACCCTCGTCTCGATTCCCCCTCTATGTTAAAACATTTAGTCAAAACTTGACTAAATGTAAAAAGAAAGAGTGAGAGGAAAAAAAGAAGAAACCTGCTGTCTGAACCATTGTGAAAATGAATAAAACTAAACAAGGACATCTCACTCAAAAGATTCTTATCAACAACCCCTTCCCCCTCTCTCTATCCCTCAAACAAATCATACACCATTTTCAAGTCATGCCAAACGTTCTAACCCTGTGATCACTCTATTTCAACAGTTGACAAGAATAGCATAATAGCCTCTTCATATTGAACCCAAGAACTTACAAACTCTTTCACTTTCTGACTTTCATGATGTTAAAAAAGAATTAAACTTTTCTGCAAAGCTTAAGCAAGCGGTGGCAATACATCCGACTAAAATCCTTAAAAAGAGCAGAAAAAAAGCATATACTTGTGAGTTGTTCTTTGCTACTGGTCACAAGTGGGAGTCAGCTCACACGGACGCATTTTTTCAATACAGTCCAGGGGAGAAACTGGTCACAAAGCACCCAGTACATGCCAGAGAAATAGGAGAATCGGCACAATCAAAGAAAATACCAAAATCATTCAATAGATATGGAAATATTAAGATTTACTGTGAAAATGCCAGCAAAAATGGCATCCAAAAACGGGAACGCACACTTGGTGCGTCTTTGAAGACTTACCTCCCGTTCTGTGTTGTTGATAATAGTCGTGTTTGTGCTGTTGTTGTTGAAATAGTATCTAATAAAACTGATGCAGTTCTTGAAATGTTGCAAATTATTGTTGTCTTTGTGAAATGCGAGTGTTCTGAGGCGTAATCTGCATACGGCTGATGTCCCACATAGGGTACCCCACTTCGATCAGCGTATCACTCCAAATGAGCTTCATAGCAGAAAAGCAGATACACTACCAACACACTGCATAACAGATCTACAAGTCTGAGCCAGAATCATTGACATTTACTTTCTGTATAAAATATTGCAATCAAATTTGTTCACGATGTCCCACAAATAACGCAGGTTACCCTCGCCTTCGATTCAAAGTAACTCCAATCTGACTTAATTACAATCGAAACGCAGATGACGAACTGATTCACCACAAATTTGTGGTATTTTACACACAAATTTCAACTGTGTTGTTTCGCGATAAACAGCCATAAACAAACAAATGTGGCGCCGTCACGTCGCCTTGGAAGGAATAACGCAGGTGACCAAGGCTTGTTTCCGATACCTGTCTGATTAAAATCATCGTTTTTTCACGAATGACGGCTCTTTGGCAGATCTGGTGAGTTGGAAACTGTCTATGAATGTTTCATTTAATGTCAAATGCGTACATTCTTGTCGATATTGTTACCTTTGGGCTCATAAATTAAGTCAATCGTCGTATTGTCCGAAAGAGACTTTTGTCAGCATAGAACTTACTGTGCTTTGATCATTGACTGAGAAGAATCTTCCGATGACACTAGTTCATTTCACTACGCGACTGCAGATCTGCAAGGAAACTTATGGCAGGGGAAATAAGCTTAACTGAAGACGAATAAGCGGAGTAACTGTTCTTCAACGGATTGCTCTCACTGATCTAAATATTTAGATCTTGTCGTCTGCGTAGTCTTCGGTCGTGTGAAAGTCACATCTATTTCGACTGTGTGCATCGATCCGTGTAGTGAAATGTTGATCTTTGATGATTTGGCAACATAACTTCGCTAAATGTGCTTCGAGTGTATCTCCCCGTTAACCGCATTTGAAAACGTCTTTTAACAAGACCATGTTTCGACAGCCCAGACGGGGAGGATCCTCGATAGCTCACAGGGTATATAATGTTTTCCGCCGTTTTTTTGAAGAATCCTTTCAAATTTGCCATTCCAAAAGTACCCTATGACACGACTCGAGTGGCAAAGAACATTCTCTGCAATTCCTGTCTCAGTCCGTGCAGCCGTTTCGGGTCCTATCGTTAGCATACAAACATACACACAGACACACAAGAACCAGCTTTAAAAGTTAGATTATGTAGGAACCATGTGAACCAGTGATTTTTTCTTATGTACAACAGATACTACAGTATTTCTGCTTTATGAAAAGCAATATTTCAAAAACAAAACTAGAGATTTGAATTTTGACCACTTTTCCCCCTTTCTGTCACCAGTACTGAAGAACAACTCTGGTACAAAAGCTCTATTACATACTGCATATGTATAGACCTAATGGTGTAACATAACAAGAGAAGCATGCACTAATATGTACCACAAGCGTTACATTATAAAAGAATACAATGCTGCAAATAACCATCATCTAAAAGAGAACAACTACTGAATTCTTTCTTTCTTTATTTGGTGTTTAACGTCGTTTTCAACCACGAAGGTTATATCGCGACGGGGGAAGGGGGGAGATTGGATAGAGCCACTTGTCAATTGTTTCTTGTTCACAAAAGCACTAATCAAAAATTTGCTCCAGGGGCTTGCAACGTAGTACAATATATTACCTTACTGGGAGAATGCAAGTTTCCAGTACAAAGGACTTAACATTTCTTACATACTGCTTGACTAAAATCTTTACAAAAATTGACTATATTCTATACAAGAAACACTTAACAAGGGTAAAAGGAGAAACAGAATCCGTTAGTTGCCTCTTACGACATGCTGGGGAGCATCGGGTAAATTCTTTCTCGTCCCAACCAATATGGGACTCCCCCTAACCCGCGGGGGGAAACTACTGAATACCACTACTTTCAGAAACAGAAACTTCATCAGCACAGTGATGCTTTTAGCAGTGATTGTGCCATCAACTTTCATAAACTCTGTAAGAGTCCTGAGCAAAATATTGAAAGGCTCAACTCCTACTCAATCTCAGTATATATGTTCAAAAGAGAAGACGACGGAGAAGAGTTTGCAACTACTAGGTCAATGGTCTATTCCTTCTTCTAACAAGCACTATGCAATATAATATCATACACAAAACTAACCTTACAATTTCCTTTTACAATTTGTTTACAGTGATTCAACCCTGTTAGTCACAAAAGTTTAGAGCATGATTGAGTTATACGTGTTTACAAACATCATTTTTTTTGTCATTCTGTTTAGCACAAACACAGTAACACTTTTTTAGCTCATAAAGGGGGCATTGCCCTGAATAGACGATTTTCGGAAATAACTCTTGTTTTGTATGGGTTGTGAAAAAGTGAATACCCTTGCTTTTTCTCGGGCAAATAAGTTCACGCGTGCTCCTGTCCACGTGTTTCAGACACACCCCTCGCTAGTGATTGGCCCCTCCAATGTTTGTCCGAGTAAAAACAAGGGTATTCACTCTTTCACACCCCCTACAAACCTGAAAGGGTTATTTTCGGAATTTGTCAATTAACCATGTAAAGTTAGCGTCACATACTGAAGGAGCAACTGTTTGAGATTCACCCCAAAGAAATCGTGAACCTCACACAAGGCAAAATTGGATGTACTGCCATAAAGGGAAGGATTTTTACTTCTAAAACAGTGTGTCTTTGGTCAAAATGGCAAAATTATTAGTGTGCCTATCACAAAAGCACATACAAAAATAAAGCAATAACATAGTAGCAAATATGAATATTTTTGTTTGAACAACTGCAGACACACAGCAAAGCATTTGAACACACAAACCCTTCCACGTCTTTTGTGTAAAAATTAATGCATAGATTTGAACAAACCAGAAAAATCAAGAACACAATGAACAAATGCTGATTCACTGAGGAAAAAAGAACCACAATATTACACATTCACTAGAACAACTTTATGAAAACAAATTGTGTCTTCCATCAAGAAATCATTATTATACTGTCAATCTTTCCTTCCGAGACTAAAAATTGGAGAAACAAACGTTTTCATGGAATTCCAATTTTGTTCAATTGTGTGGTTCTCAAAAAAAGCTTGCGTCAGGAAGGGGCAGCAAGAGGACTCGGCAATCACCACTTGAAGTCGAACTTGGTCTTCAGCAGGTACCGGATCTTGATTTGTGCAACATCGTACACAATGTATCTTGGCAATGGTCAAGGAAAGAAAACACTGTATTTGCTTAAGGAGGGGTGGGGGGTTGTTTTGAATAAGGTTGCAAATAAGAATGAAAATAAGGTGAAAAATCTGCCAAAGGAAAGAGAAAGGTTGACAAAACCAGCATAATATTTGAAAACGCTTTCAACAAATGTCACTTTTTGCAAAATATTTCCACAGCTATTGTTCAAAGTTGCTCTATACTAGATTTCTTAAGCACACCGACATCTCTCTCACTCTCTCTCACACACACACTAACACACACTCTTTTTACATTTACCGTATTTGACGGACTACAAGCCGCGACTTTTAAAAAAAAAAAATCGCATTGCGGCTTATAAAAAGATGCGGCTAAAACGTTACCTAAACTTGAATAGCATTCACCTAATGGAAGTCGCCGCGGATTTTCATTTCGCTCGATTAGTGATTACCGGTACTTTATTAGCTCTCTACTCAACTCGGCGCTTTTCTCTTTCTTTCGCGAATCTTCGTTTGTCAATAAGTCGTCGTGACAAGATAGCGTACAGAGAAACACCGAATGTATCAGGATCTCACGCGCGCGAGATTTCGTTTTTTTTGTGTCTCGCGATAGTTGGAGGAGCGAGAGCCGCCATGTTGTGTTTTCGTCTGCTCGAAATGTGCGCAAAAGTCGTAAATCATCCCAAAAAAGCTTATTCTGGGCGGGACTACATGTGTGTGTTGGTTACAAATTGTGTGTGTGATATTTTTCTTCAAACTTTTTCACTTTTCTTCTTTGTTTCACTTGTTTATTCTCGGAGCCGATTTCGCCAAATACCGTACTTTTGTTTGCCTGGTTGTTTTGATTGATTGACATGATCTGATTATATTTTTTTCAACGGCGGCTAATATAGTGACGCGGCCTATACGTGGCTCGTCCCAATTTTTTTGTTAAAAGTCGGGGGTGCGGCTTATAAAACGGTGCGTCTTGTAATCCGTCAATTACGGTAGTCCAGTTTTGACTAAATGTTTTAACATTGACAGGGAATCGAGACAAGGGTGGTGTGTATGTGTGTGTGTGTGTGTGTGTGTGTGTGTGTGTGTGTGTGTGTGTGTGTGTGTGTGTGTGTGTGTGTGTGTGTGTGTGTAAAGCGATTCAGAAAAAACTACTGGACCTGATTTTCATGAAATTTCACATGAGAGTTCCTGGGTATGATATCCCCAGACATTTTTTTTCCATTTTTTTGATAAATGTCTTTTATGACGTCATATCCGGCTTTTTGTGAAAGTTGAGGCAGCACTGTGACACCCTCATTTTTCAACCAAATTGATTGAAATTTGGGTCAAGCAATCTTCGACGCAGTCCGGATTATGGGATTGAATTTCAGCTCGGCAGCGTAAAAATTAGTTAATAAGTTTGCTCATTAAAGTTGTCATTAAAATCGAATTTTCACTAACATATTTAAAAATCATTGCATCATATTCCACAATTTCTCCTGAATTCGAAAATATATACAGTAAAACCTGTCAAATAAGGACACCCTTGGGACAAGACAAAAGTGTCCTTATTCTGCAGGTGTCCTTATTAGACAGGTGCAAGTAAACGGGACAAAGTCAAGTTGAGAGAGAGAGAGAGAGTACTGCACATGTACATTTATAAGAAAAACAGAAGCTGTTTAGATTAAATAACTCAACTCAACTCAAATTTATTAATCCATATGGAAATTATGTTGTAACAATACTCATTTCCAATCAAAAGAATAAGAATGCATACTAAAAAATAGAGAAACATTTAATATTGACTGTTGTAAAACAAGTCTAAAAACTTGTGATAATGCATGTTTCAGCTACTAGGTACTGCCCTGCCTTTGATCTGGCCGCACACACAGATTTTCACTCTGTTAAACTCGGTCACTGACCGGTCACTGACCCCGATGCAGGAAGTGTTTCCTCTCTCAGATATGACAGGGGAACCACCTCTCATGGCAAAAACTGGGTCATTGACCCCTGGGAAGAAGGTCGTGTCTTTTAACAAGGCCACCCAGCTATCACAATGCCTTTGATCTGGCCGCACACATATTTTCACTCAGTTAAAGTCGGTCACTGACCCCGATGCAGGAAGTGTTTCCTCTCTCAGATATGACAGGGGAACCGGTATATGACTTATTATGGACCCAAAATACGTGTTTTACAGTGTAAAGCAGTCCGTGCCGAGACTGACTGTCCGTATTCTGCGAGTGTCCGCTAAGTCCAGTGACCGTATTTGACAGTTTTCACTGTACATATGTCATGTTTACTCTAAAAATGTGCTCAGAATTACAGAAAATAGGTCAAGTAAGTACTGCATTCGCACGCTACACAGAGACGAGCGTGACCCGTCTTGGTCTTTGGCTCTGGTCAGTCAAGAATATCTTATTATGGTCTCGACGATGACTGTTTTTTGGTGTTAATCTGTTACATGTACTTTGATGCCGACAGCTTGACTAAATGTTTTATATTGCTTCACGCGACTTTTTCCCTCTTCTTCTCACAAACACATTAAATTATGCAAAGACACATGCATGTACAGAAGAAACATGTGCACTAGATACATGTGCGAATGAGAGACTGCTTGCACCAGTGATCTGAAAACAGACAAAGAGGTAGTGCATGATACAGAAATAAAGAAAGAAAAACAAGAAACAGAGGGTAAAAACCAGAAAAAGAAAAATACGAGAAGAGCCCCCCCCCCAGCCACACACACATAAAAACAAAACAAAAACAAACAAAGACAGACAGGAAAAGAGAAAGAACGAGTAGAAAAGAAAAGAAGGTTCCATGCAGATGCTATCTTCTCCTCAAATAGTGACTTTTTCTCAAAGGATACTCATTGTACATCAAACTGGAGTAGGGGATCTTTGCTTTGCTGCTGGTTCCCATAGGAACCAGAATACCATCCTTTGTGGTGTAAAAACCGCTTGGGTCTGGGGTCGTCATACCAATACCTGTTGGTACAATAAAACAAAAAACAGTCATTATCAGTCACACAATGCATGCTGATTAAGCAAAAGTAACCCTTGGGTCTGGCGTCATCATGACAATAATACCTGTTGGTACAAAGCAAGGCATGTTCATTTTGCAAAAAGAAGGCATACCATTTACAAACTCCACCAACTAGAATCTGTCTCCATCTGTTTATGGGACCGAACTTCAGCTTTTTGACAGTTGTCAACAATGCACATCTCTGCTTTTAACTCATTGTCTCCCAGGTACGGATATATTCGTACCCACTCATATGGCTCTATCTGACCAGGTACGGATATATCCGCTCAGACGGTTAACTTCAATCGCTTCCTGTAACATCGATCTAACGCCTGCATTCCAGCGTGTTGATACACAGTTAATACACAGTTACTACAATTCTGAGTGACCTGCTGCAGCACAGCTGGTCTCGACCAAAAAAACCTTGGTCAACATAGGCGGGGTAGAAAGTGTTATGGACAAAATTTCAGTGCTCTGTTTTCTCACTGATTCCAGGCACTAGTAAAGACTCCCCCTGGAAAATGTAAATAAAATGGATATTATGAACAGGACAAAAAATTGAAAATCTCATGTCATGATTGTTCACTTTAGCAAACCTTAGACCTGGTGTAAGGAATGTAAGACAAATCAATGCACTTACCCTTTGTGCTGTGTTTTCCCTTGGGAAGTTTTTCGATGTAGCTGGCACCTGTCAGCTCATGCCTGCAAACAACGCCCATTTGAATGTATTCATTTGAAAGAAAGTGAGTTGAGAAGTACATGTTTGTTATCTTCGACCAAACTGTCATCATAACAGATTGAACAATCTTTCAACTCCAATGGATAAATACTACGATTTAAGTACATTCATAAAGGTCAAAACACTTGTTTACTTCCCATGCCAACTATCAAAACACTTGTTTACTTCCTATGCCAACTATCAAAACACTTGTGATTCCTATGCCAACTATCAAAACACTTGTGTACTTCCTATGCCAACTATCAAAACACTTGTGTACTTCCTATGCCAACTATCAAAACACTTGTGTACTTCCTATGCCAACTATCAAAACACTTGTGTACTTCCTATACCAAATGTCAAAACACTTGTGTACTTCCTATGCCAAATGTCAAAACGCATGTGTACTTCCTATGCCAAATGTCAAAACACTTGTGTACTTCCCATGCCAAATGTCAAAACACTTGTGTACTTCCTATGCCAAATATTAAAACACGTGTGTACTTCCTATACCAAATGTCAAAACACTTGTGCACTTCCAATGCTAAACAGAAACACTGTAATGCACACTATGTCACCAAAAACAGAGTAGAATTATTCTAAACTCACATATTGCCCAGGGCAACTTCGCAGAGCAGCAAGACACCAACAGGATCCGACTTGGATGTGCGACAGTAGTTAGCAGATTTGGACACCATGTCTGCGAAGTAGGCTCCCTTGCCGAACATGTAACCAGTCTGAAACAGAAGGCATGTTATAGTTAGATACCCAATGCTGCATACACTGTGAGCTACACATGTAACCAGTCTGAAACAGAAAGCATGTTATAGTTAGATACTCAATGCTGCATACACTGTGAGCTACACATGTAACCAGTCTGAAACAGAAAGCATGTTATAGTTAGATACTCAATGCTGCATACACTGTGAGCTACACATGTAACCAGTCTGAAACAGAAAGCATGTTATAGTCAGATACTCAATGCTGCATACACTGTGAGCTACACATGTAACCAGTCTGAAACAGAAAGCATGTTATAGTTAGATACTCAATGCTGCATACACTGGGAGCTACACATGTAACCAGTCTGAAACAGAAAGCATGTTATAGTTAGATACTCAATGCTGCATACACTGTGAGCTACACATGGCTCTTAAATAGAGAATGAAAACATTTCACCACTTATCAGAATTGTTTCGTCAGAACTGACCCTTCAGATAATTTGCTTTTCCAACACACTCTTCACATTTCTTTCTTTGTTTTCATACTTTTGTTATTCAGTGATGGTCCTTGCACACGGCCCTCATGACTGACATGTGAAAACCTCTGAACACATTATCCCAAAATATTTGACATTATATTTCTTATTTTGTTGAGAAAAAAACAGCTCCTGTTTTTAAAAGACAAATATGTGGTGTGAAAACAATCAAATCTTGTCACAAAAGCAATGCACAACCAAAACTACCCCCCGCCCCCCCCATTCTTTATTAATAACCTAAAGCAAAACCAGGGATGAAAGCTGGTAATTTTCAAGATCAGGAAAGCTGGTTCGCAGTTAAAATGGTCTACTAAATGAAAATTAGTGTATGGATGTATGAGTGTTTCCAAACTAGGACTAATACCAATGGCATGCATGCTAAATGGCGGATTAAATTCTTGTTCTTGTTCTTTTCTTCAGGCGGCGTCTCCTCTTGGGGATTTTGACAATTCAGAAAACCTAACAGGCCATAATGTTTTCAATCACAAATTCTCATTTCCTGATGAGAACAATCCTTTTACTGCTAAACTCACCACAGGCGCTTCAGGCGGAGCGATACGCAGACCCTGTGACAGAATACCGGCGTAGTTAGTGGTGCGAGATCCGTGCCACAGCAGCTGGCGGTTGTGCAGTGCCTTGAACGGCTCAAACCGCTCACTCTCTCCTTCACGGTCAACCTCAAAGATCTGTGGACAGGATGCAAAATGAAGAACAAATACAGTGGAAACCCCAATTTAAGACCTTTGTTTGTTTGTTTGTTTGTTTGCTTAACACCCAGCCGACCACGAAGGGCCATATCAGGGCGGTGCTGCTTTGACATATAACGTGCGCCACACACAAGACAGAAGTCGCAGCACAGGCTTCATGTCTCACCCAGTCACATTATTCTGACACCGGACCAACCAGTCCTAGCACTAACCCCATAATGCCAGACGCCAGGCGGAGCAGCCACTAGATGGCCAATTTTAAAGTCTTAGGTATGACCCGGTCGGGGTTTGAACCCACAACCTCCCGATCACGGGGCGGATGCCTTACCACTAGGCCAACCGTGCCAATTTAAGACCTTCAAATTTCCAAGAAAAGCAGGTATCAAAAGGGAGGAAAATGGAGATAAATTTAGAGATGTTATGAACAGAAAATCTAAGAAAGTAAGGTCTTAAAAAGGGGATAGTCTTAAAATGGGGGGTTCTTAAAATGGGAGGTTCTTAAAATGGGGGGTTCTCAAAAGAGGGGTTCGACGGGCGCAATGGCTTGGTGGTAAGACGCCGGCCTCCAAAGCGGAAGGTCGTGGGTTCGAATCCCGGCCACGCCTGGTGGGTTAAGGTGGAGATTTTTCTGATCTCCCAGGTCAACTTATGTGCAGACCTGCTAGTGCCTTATCCCCCTTCGTGTGTACACGCAAGCACAAGACCAAGTGCGCACGGAAAAGATCCTGTAATCCATGTCAGAGTTCGGTGGGTTATAGAAACACGAAAATACCCAGCATGCTTCCTCCGAAAGCGGCGTATGGCTGCCTAAATGGCGGGGTAAAAACGGTCATACACGTAAACATCCACTCGTGCAAAAACACGAGTGTACGTGAGAGTTTCAGCCCACGAACGCAGAAGAAGAAAAAAGAGGGGTTCCACTGTAGCAAGACAGAACGCATCATAACACAGTGTCAGCTCTGCTGTACCTATAAGATCTATATATGTTTGCAAATGATCATGAAACGCTGATATGAAACACATTAATACACATGGGGCTCTGCAAAGCCTATACGATCTATGGATGATTTGGAAAATGATTATGAACCGGGAATATAGAACACGTCATTAATTCTTGTGGTCAGATTATTTGCATTGCAGGTTGTCTCTCTGGTTTAATGCAGGTTAAAATCAACATGGAGCCTGCTAGTTATTGAGAGAATGGGAACACAGACACTTTCATTTTCTCTTGTGACACAAAATCATTTGACCCTTGTCATACATGGTATTCAGTAAACAACAACAAAACAACATGCATCAAAACTCAAATAAGGAGAGTTACTTGAAGAAAGAGCACACACCTACCTAGCTAACCTCTCATTCCAGTTCTTTTCTGTCATCTGTAGACGAAAATCTAACAGGCCCCACTACAAGCCAGAAAACTGGTGTCTACATCTATAAAGACGCTCAACAGTATGACAGTCAAAACTAAGCAAATAAGTAATCAGGCCTTACATCAAGTACATCCAGACTGTACTGTGTATGTGTGGCAGCGTGTGTGTTCTTGGCGTAATCGCACAGTCGTTTGTAGAGTTCTTCAGACTTGTCCATTGGCTGTGGGGAAAAAAGAAGCAAGTTGTTTGGATCTGCATTCATTTTTAAGCAACTTTTAACACATATATATATATATACATTGATTCCATGCGCCTATGATCCCGCGCGTCACATTGTGACGTAATGTGATATGAATAGAGAGAGAGAGAGAGATAGAGAGAGAGAGAAAGAGAGAGAGAGAGAGAGAGAGAGAGAGAGAGAGAGAGAGAGAGAGAGAGAGAGAGAGAGAGAGAGAGAGAGAGAGAGAGAGAGAGAGAGAGAGAGAGAGAGAGAGAGAGAGAGAGAGAGAGAGAGAGATTTGTTTTGATATTGTCGTCCTAATCTGGAATATTATGAGTGGACTATTTGCGCCTCGATATTTTATTTATGTTCTTACGTTTTATGTTGTTTATTGTAATGCTGTATACACCACACCTAAGTTTCTCCTCGTTGAGATAATAAAGTGTTCTATGTATATGTCAATGTTTAAGTTCATCAGCTCACAAAATGCAGACTAATAATTCCACTCTTGGTAAAAAAAAGCATCTATCATATTTCTTCACTCCACTTTTAACCTGTTCGCTGCCAGAAAATGTTTGTATACAAAGCATTACCTGCATTTATCTGCTTTGACAACTTACAGTGTGCCTTTGACGTATAAATGAATACACCACACACACAAAAATTGTTTGTTGTTTTTCTTCTTCTTCTATTGTTGAGTTAATAAATGTTGTTTTACGCCCTCATGTTACCTCGACTTTAAATGAGATACACAGGTGTATGCCTGTTAAGGCATAACCAGCCACTTGCACTTATGGCAGTTGGAAAAACAGAGATCTTTTATGTGTCACTGTGGTGACACAGGGTAGGGACATGGATACCGTCTGAGTCTGCACATAAAGTTGACCCGTGTCCATCCCGGCCGGGATTCGAACCCATCACCCTAGGATCACAAGTCCAGTGCTCTACCCACTGAGCTACCTGGTCCCCCATACAGTCATCTTCAGTCTAGATCATAGCCTTGTCTCCTCAAAACTCACCTCCAGTTTACAATGCAGTTTCTTGTAGTGACTGCCAACAGAAGACTTTTCCCTCATACAGTCATCTTCAGTCTAGATCATAGCCTTGTCTCCTCAAAACTCACCTCCAGTTTACAATGCAGTTTCTTGTAGTGACTGCCAACAGAAGACTTTTCCCTCATACAAAGTCATCTTCAGTCTAGAACATAGCCTTGTCTCCTCAAAACTCACCTCCAGTTTACAGTGCAGTTTCTTGTAGTGTCCGTCAATGGGATCTTCGCCTTCATCCCCGCCTCTCAGCAGGCTGTAGGCCACCTCGATCTCCAGGAGATTGTCCAGCATCTCCGTCTTCATCCTGATGGCTTCTGCAGTGTCCAGAATTTTCATCTTTCCCATGCCGAAGTCGTGGGGGATCAGTGTGTAGAATCTGTTGGTGGCGTCCACAAACTGTGTCGGTGTGCCCTTCTTATCCACAAGCTGTTCGGATGAAGATGATTGAGAAAATGAAGGAAAAAAAGGGCAAAACTTCTTCCTCCTTCATTTATGGGCACAAACTCCCACGTTTTTTTTACGTGTATGACAGTTTTTACCCCGTCATTTAGGCAGCCATATGCAGCTTTCGGGGGAGAGAAGGTGGAAACAAATAAAAAAGAAAGGGAAAATGCACTCAACAAATCATACATGCTATGTATAAAGCATAATGAAAATGTTTGACATCAGCCCCTTTTTGAAAGCTCAGGAGTATTTGATAAGAACTGGCACTGTTCTTGAAGTACACCTTGGTGAAAGAAAACGCAAATTAAACCTAATTCTCTCTCAGGGGAAACAGATGTTTCTATTATTTGTCACTTTCTCTATTTAGTCATGATAAACATGGTTGTAATCTTATCAAAAGGTAGATTTTAAATGAGACAAGTTAAGCATCAGAAGACTTGAATCTTTCTGTGAAAATAAACACACTCTGTTGCAGTAACTTTAAGCCTTACCCTTTGTAGCTCTGTGAGAATTTTGTAAGCAGATTCAATCTGTCGCTTTGACAACTTTCCAAGAGGCATCTTCTTCATGTCAATCTGAAACAAACAAAAAACAAACCCATAAAAAAATTGCATTACAGAACCAGCACACTCCTAATGCCATGTCACATGCTACTGATCTGATACATTTACTCAAAATCATTTCTATCAGTTTGAGATTGGTATAGATAACAACTGCTGCGGACTGTTGCACAGTATGCATACCCAAGTAACATTGTCTTATCTATTATTTCCTTTTTTCGTTCAGAGAAAAAAATTACTGGCACTTTTGGAATGACAGTTAAGTAGACTAAATACAGACAGAATTGCAGACCAACAAAAAAAGTTACTTTTTCACGTCCAGTTAAAATGTCACCTCCCCTCCCCTCCCCTCAGTTTGTTACTGAACATTGCAACACATCACCCTTTTCAAATATGAACATTAAGAATAAGCCACACATACTTAGCCTCTGCATATTCAGCAAGGCCACTTACTGACTCAAGGTATGAGTTACAACTAAAGACAGCATTGGCCGATAGTAAAACAAAATTTGTTCGCTCCAAAGACCCATACCTCAAACTCCAACATGGCTTTCTTCATCTGGTCGACGTCAAAGATCTTACAGATGAGGTCTTGCAAAGACTTGGGTAGTTTGGACTTCGAACCGGTCATCGACAACTTCTGGATATCATCTTCTTCCTATAATCAAACAAGAAAGAAAGAAATTGGTGTCCCATACATGATGCTGTAACTTTTGAATTTCTATCAAGAGATTTTTAAAAGACTAGCCTCTTGTTTTCTGAATGCTGAGCTTTCCTTATTTGTATTCCAGGATACAAACTGAACTCCGAAATGTTTTCACCATGGAACAAACAATCCCATTTATAACAGCGCTTCTTTGGTCTTCTCTTGACATCTTTGCGGTCTGACCAGAGTCACTATTAATGTAAAGAAGAAACAAGTGCTCAGGTCAATGAGCTAAAACAATATTATTTTATAAAAGTTTGAGACATGACATAATTCACGAACACACATCAACTAAGAGCTAAAAATGTCTTTCAAAACGTATGGACTGTCACTGACAGCCTAAAAGGAGGACTTCTAAACTCTATAAACTTAATCAAACATTTCTTGTCTCAGGGTTACATTTCAACATGTACTGCTTCAAGATTTTCAGCTGATCATGCAGACAACAAAATCACAGACTCCCAACCTGTCCATAATCAATTTGACAACAATAACACTTATACCCCATCTGCCCATAATACAACAAGAACAGTGACACTCCACCTATTCATAATCAATTTGACAATAAAAATGCAGACACCCCATCTTTCCGTAACCAGACAACAAAAACGCTGACACCCCACCTGTCCATAATCAATTTCCAGAGGGTAGAACTTGCTGGGTTTCTTCTTGAAGTCTTTGCGGTCTGCCCAGTCATTGCCAGTCTTCTCCAGGTAGAGTTCTTTGAACTTGTCAATGGCGCTGTTCTTGGACCCGCACCGCTCAACCTTGGTGCCTCCAACCGTGGTTCCCACTCTTCCCCATGATCGGAACAGCCAGTAGCTGTACAGAGAGATTGGACAAGAAGAACAAAGAAGATTAGCGCTTTTTCAGAACTTTTCATTGCCCTCACACCAACACACCCACTAAAAATTGATTTCTGCCAACCCCCTACACCTTTAACTGCCTTGAACTCATTGTCTCCCAGGTACGGATATATCCATACCCACTCATATGGCTCTATCTGACCAGGTACGGATATATCCGCTCAGACTGTTAGCTTCAATTGCTTACTGTAACGTTGATCTAACGCCTACATTCCAGCGTGTTGATACACAGTTACTACAATTCTGAGTGACATGCTGCAGCACAGCTGGTCTCGGCTAAAAAAAACTTGGTCAACATAGGTGGGGTAGAAAGTGAAAAAACAATTTCTGGTTTCTCGCTTGTCCTGTTCTCCAATCTAAAGGTTTAACTGTGAACAACTGACGGGCGCAATGGCCAAGTGGTTAAATCGACAGTGGGTCAAGGGTGGAGATTTTTCCAATCTCCCAGGTCAACTTATGTGCCGACCTGCTAGTGTCTTTTCCACTTCCGTGTGTACACGCAGGCACAAGACCAAGTGAGAACGGTAAAGATTCTGTGATCCATGTCAGAGTTCGGTGGATTATAGAAACATGAAAACACGCAGGACACACCCCTTGAAAGAGGAGTATGACTGCCTTAATGGCGGGGTGAGGGGGTGGTGTGGAACGGTCATACACCTGAAACCCGCTCATGTAAAAACACGTGTACGTGTGATTGCAGCCCATGGATGTAGAAGTTAACAACCTTTAAAGAAAAGAACCCCTTAATGAGGTGTGCAGTCACATACCTGTTGACCTTGTCTCCTTCCAAAGCCTGCAGTTTGTAGAAGGAGTTGGTACCACGGGAGATATCCACCAGTCCCAGCACAGCTGTGAACAGTTCGTCTCCCTTGCCCTGTATCACGTGAGCCGTTTCTGCCAAGCCTGCATGTCACGTGCAAACAGAATTATGTTAGTATGGACAGTTCTTAATGCTTCTTTTTCGACTGGTCCCTATGCTTTTACAAATGCTAAAACATATCAACAGTTTTGTTAACACAGGAGCAGTTCCCAACTAACACCCAAAGCCAGTTTTCTTGTTTCTTCCCAGTCATCTTTCTTGCATTCTTCACATTTTACGATAAGCACAATGATGAGTGACTGGCCCTGCCACAATTCCGAACTCCCCCTTGTTATCTGAGAATGCATCTGATGCAATTAATAACATTCATTAATTGTAATACAGAAGCTCACCTGACTCTGGATCAACTGCAGCACCCCCTTTCACCATCATCTTAATCTTGGCTGGAACACTCTTCGTGAACCGTTCCTCTGAAACATATCACTGCTATATTACCATAAGATAACTAACATGGTGACAGTTCCATCTACAATCATCTTCACCTTGACTGGAAAGCTCTTCGTGAAACATTTCTCTGAAACATATCACTGCTATATTACCATAAGATAACTAACATGGTGACAGTTCCATCTACAATCATCTTCACCTTGACTGGAAAGCTCTTCGTGAAACATTTCTCTGAAACATAACACTATTACATTACCATAAGATCAACTAACATGGTGACAGTTTCATCTACCATCATCTTTATCTTGGCTTGAACGCTCTTCGTGAAACATTCCTCTGAAACATATTCCTGCTACATTGCCATAACTTGATGAGATCAAATAACATGGTGACAATTCCATTTCAATCATCTCCATTCACAACTTTGTTTTTACGGATGCTTTCACAGACACAGTAATTTTTTAAAGACACAATGTGCAGTGATCTACATCAAAGAGCAGACAGACAGACAGACACAGACAGAACGCCGTAATGCATTTTTCTACTTACCATCCTTCTTGGACATTCCACTCTTGGGAGCACTCTTCATTGGACGCTTGCCAACTCTCTTGTCAACCTAAGGTCAGAGAAAAAAAACTCACATCAATGAAACTGTCCTCCAAATTATACACAAAATGGTCACTCTTGGAGCCTTCCAAACACTGGAAAGCCTCCGTGTATCTTTCAATAAGCAGAATGAACCTTGTAAATGGTATAAAACTTTAACAGCCTGGTCCACCATCTAGCTGATTTAGGCTAATAACCACTGTCATATTGTACAGACAAAAGCAGTGTTATGAGATGGAATCAACTGCTTAAAAGTATTCTGCCTTCATCCTTTTTGTAGCAAACACACAAATAACAAACCAAACCAAAAAAAGCCAAAACAAACCTAACAAAAAAAGGTTTGAATTAACCTAGCACACAAAAAATGCAAGGGACACTACTCACATCACCCCCCCAGGAAGCCAGGTTCATGGACTTGATGAGGTCCGCCACACTGTCCCCTTCCTTGACCTTGTCCAGAAACTCTTCCGGAACCACCTGAATGTCAGCCGCCTTCACCTCCTTCATGCCTTTGCTCATCTTGTCAACCTCCGCTGTAAGTAGTTGGAAAAGAGAAAGAGTAAATACAGTGGAACCCACTTTTAACACCTAAAAAAAATCTCGGAAAATCAGGTCCGAAAAAGGAGGGAGTAACACAAAGAATAAGTCCTTTCCTTCACGCCTTTGTAAAGATCCATAAATTCAACAGAGTACACAAAAACAAAAACAAAACAGAACAATTTTACCATACATTCAAAATCTGATTTCAACAGCTCATACCTTTAGTACTGATGCAAGCGGCAGTCTTTGACTCTGGCTTGGAAACCACGACACCGCCCAGGGCATGGATTACCTTGGTCAGCTCACCCTTGGTCTTGCCGGTCTTTCCGACCAGCACAAACCTCAGGTCATCCAGCAGCTTGCTGGTGCTGGGCCTTGAACACAGTGGGAGAAGCAAACGTGACCATTAGGAACACAAAGATATGAACAGTTTGTTTCTGATGACAACGCCTACAGAGGTAAGGACGGTAGGTCAGTTCTTTTGGTGTTGTTTTTGTATTATTGAATTTTTTTTAATTTTATTTACCCAGGCACATGTGGCTCTTTATTAGCAAGAAATTGTGTAAGCTGTGTCCCATGGATGTTAAAGAAAAGTAACTTTCCTGTTAAAGTCTGCAAAATCGAGTTGTTTTTAAAAAATATTTTTAAAACAGTTTTTTGGAAGGGTCTAACAAAATTCTAGAGTCGGTCAGTGAATTGGAAACATTGTGGTGCAATGCGGTACCTGTGGTGAAAGGACACTTTTAGGACCAGCCAAAATTTCCCAATCACTGCAGGTGACCTAGCTGACATGACCAGAATATCTTGGTCAAAATAATAGACAAAGGGACAGGAGAAGGTGTCCTCTTGTTTAAGGTCCACACATTGCAGGTACACTATAGATGCACTCAGAAATACTACCAGTTGCTTGCTGGTGGTAGGCATATGAACACAAGGTGCAGATAAGGCCAAAAAAAAAAATAGGTGTGGTTACGGTAACATAGCCAAAAAATATAGGGTAGGAAGGTAGGCAATCACTTTTTATTTTTTTTTACTTTTTTTTTCTAATGTGTACAAATTAAACCTACTTGACAGGGAAATAAGTGTGCGACTCGGGCGCTATCGCTTTCATTGCGTTTTCTGCACTCGTTTTCTTGTGTTTTTTAAAAAATTTTGACAAATGTAATAAAAAGTTATAGGGTTGGCCCCTAAAAATAGGGTAGGTCGGGTTACCGTAACCACACCTATTTTTTTTTTAGGCCTAAACAGTGAGGAAAATACAACGGTACGGAACACGTTTGATTAGAAACTGTACAGCCTTACCCATCAGTGGAATCCGTGGAAGAGCTGACTGGCCCCACATTGGCTGTGATCGTCACTGTTGGGAACGCACGCTCTCTCTTCACATATTTGTAACTCTTTCTGAAAACAGTAGCAAATACTTTTGAATAATTCAAACACACCATGGTTCACGGGGTACCATTAATACATTCATTATTAGAGTGTCACTGAAGAAGAAAAAATGTCAATAGAAGTGTTTCAATCGCATACTCTAACTCCAAGAAAGAGATTATAAAATCATGACAACAGTGTTTAAACAGCTGACAATAAGAAGATCCCACTGACTCTACAGACCAAGGATACAAGTACATGTACAGGTCGATGCAGAAGCGAGTATAAACAAAGTCATCAGTAAATTTCTAACAACAAGTGATGAAGTCTTCTTCAGATGTAGGACTAGGAGGGAGATGGTAAAGTAAAAACTCACCACTTAACACCAAATCTTGTTTTAACATATTAGACTCTAAAGCTAAGTTACATTCATCTCATATTAATTCTTTGTTTGTCTGTCCACTATAAAGACCATTGGTTCCTTGTACATGTGAATGTTTCGTTTTGTCAAAAATTAAGTGTTCCAATAACCAACAACTCTTTTTTTCATTTCATTTTCAACATGTTAGAGGTAATAATTAATTCAGATTCTGAATGTAGCCTTCCGTGTTGACTTACAGGAATGGCACGTCGTGGAATTCTTTTGGCACTTTGAACGCCTTGCGTTTGGGAACCTTGGTAATGTGCATGCACTTGGTCCACTCTGTTACGTTGCCTGTGCACTTGTAACCCTCAGACCTACAATGAAAAAATTAAAAATGAAACATCTTAACCATGCTCTTGTTACTGAAATATCTTTAGAGTCTTTTTTCCGGCACTACCCATATCACCTTCAACAAAGACTGGTAGAAAATGAATTGAGAGTTCGTCCCATGTAAAAGAAAGAAAGAAAGAAAGAAAGAAAACAAGGAGAAAAAAATGTATCATACAACCTTTTACAGCAATAGTTTTGCTTCAAATAAAATCCTAACTTTGGTTCCCTACTTCCTCCCTTTCTTGAAGTTTTCTTCCTGTTTTGCTTTCCGGTGATTTACATATTTTGGATACTTCCACTACAATCTGAACCCTAAGGTCTCTTGAATTTGATCCAAAGATGTTGGACAGCACTACATCCCACTTTACTAATGTACAACATTTTTTCACAGACTCACGAGTACACAAGCTGTCCATCTTTACATTCAGAGCAGGGGTCAAGGGCACCAAAAGCCAGACAGTCTGCAGCTGCATCCAGCAACTGCAAAAGAATGAATTATGCATTAAGCTGACATGAAGTACACAATCTTCCACTCTCATAGTAATAGCAATTCTAAGGCAGGAGTAGATACTTCTCCTAAAGTGCCCCAGGTGCACTGAAAAATGATAGAATTGTCGTTTAATTGTAACTTCACAAAAAGTAGCTTCATCCCATTTCTTCTTCTTCTTGTCGTTCGCCTTTCCCACTCGAATTCCAGCTCTGGAGATAAAGCTGGTGGTCTTCTGCAGAGCCTCCACTGGTACTTCATCCAAAGATACCATGGGGGACTTACTCAGATTGGAACTGTTGCATGCTATCTTAAACATGAGGCAAAGGTTTTCTCATAAACTTAGCATTAGAAAAATGTATTTTTTACAAGTAAAATGACTATTTCTAAGAATACTCACCTCAATTTAACTAATAGGAGTTACCTTACTTACGAGTGCTAGACTGAGAAGCGTCCTATGTTACCAGTACTAGACTGTAAACAAGGTCGCTAACTCTAGATTTCCGTCGGTATACCATTTAGGGGAGTAGTCTCCCTTTGTCGGTAGTACCTCTCTGCGCATGTGCCAATGCCCATAATCCCCAGTTTCAATTCGAAGCTATTAAGTCAATAGCGGGGTTGGTGGGAGGGTCTCTGGTTAAATTGAGGTGAGTATTCTTAGAAATAGTCATTTTACTTGTAAAAAATACATATTTCTTTCGAATACATCACCTCAATTTAACTAATAGGAGAATAGATAACAGGCTGGAGGGTTGACTTTCGATCGGTAATCTAGTGTCACCTCACCCGACTCAGCCCATTTGTCCGGAATCCCCCCTGTAAAATCGGGGGAAGAAAAGGATAGATCATCGGACTGAGAAGCAAGAAATCCTGAGTCGGGCGAGTGGCAAGTTGCATTGTTGCCACTGTGTCAACTTGCTCCAGAAAGGGACAATCGAAAGAAAGTCCCACCTGTCAATGTAGAGCTGGTTTCTACTCGATGGTCGTTACTATTCCTCTGATCACTTGTCTTTATCAATGTTGGGTTATGGTTATGACTTGCCATTATGCGCCTTGAGCGACCCAACTCCCCAGCAACGTAAAGTTCTGCAGGCGGATCAGGTGAACGACCTAAAAGATGAGGAATGGTCAGAGATAACAATTCCTCTAATACCTTGAACTTATCACCAAGGTGCGTCTCTGCGACTGATCCTCCATTTAAGGGAGATTGACAGAGTTTCCAGAGATCCTGTAGAATTCTGGTCTGAGGCACCACTTTCCATGGTAGGCACAGATACCAGTGTAAATTCAGGCTGACTTAGCTGTTCCTCCTGCGTGACAGGAAGTAAGCGCAAGTGCGCTCAGCAGTACGGTCACTGTCTGCACCTTTCCTGTGCCTGTCTCAACGCATGTGGGGGCTATAAGCCTACCCTTAATGGTTATAGGTACCATTTGTCCTAGAATAGCCAGTGAAAGACAGCCAGCTGTATTGCCTTTACCCAAGGGGAAAACCTGCTTCTTACTTTGAAATTCCACACTTATAGCGTGAGGGGGTCCCCAGTGACCATGGGCATCTCTGAGCCCTTATTGGCTGAATGACCGCTCTTGTCTTACTCAAGAGGGTGCCATGCCTGGCATGCAACTCACTGAGAGGTCCCATTTGTGATTTCAGCAGGACCGTTTTCTGGCTTGATCAGCCAGGTCCTTGATCTAGGTTTTCTGTAAACATGGTTGTAGGTGGCATCTGCTGGGTTGTCTGCCCAGCATAGGTTTTGTGGGTTCTGGGACACTCCAGATTTCTGTAGAGCTCACAAGTTCTTAGATGACTATGCAGTGATGTTCTCCGGCCTATGGCCGAAGGTGCACTATCTTGGGCTGATGCAAAGTTCTGCCCCCTGGTAGTTGAACTCACAAAGATGTCTTATGTTGTGATCTCAGTAGTACTTCTGCCTAGATCACCCAAGTCCATATCTGGATTTTCAGTAGGCGTGGCTGCGAGCGGCAAGTGTTGCATTGTCTGACCAGCATAGCTTTGTGAGCTCTGGGGCACTTCAGCTGTTTGTGGAGCTGAGCTCTAGGGTGACTATGCAAAGTTGTTTTCAGGCCCCTGCCTGAGGCAGGAGGTGTACTCTCTTGGTCTGATGCATAGTTCTGACTTGACAAAGGTCTTAGTCAGCACCCGAGTTGCCACGTTTCTCGCCCAAAAACGACGCGTAGCCGTAGACTGGGAGTGAGTGAGATAGGCTGGTGTGGTATTCCTGGCTCCAGCTAGGATCTCACTGTGTCTCTACCTCAGGCTCTTCGAGCGAGGGAGAAAAGGCTGGTGTGGTATTCCTGGCTCCAGCTAGGATCTCACTGTGTCTCTACCTCAAGCTCTTAGAGTGACACAACTTATACTCACCCAATAACCTTGTGTCACCGTAGACTGGGAGCGAGGGAGATAGCCTTGTGTGGTATTCCTAGCTCCTGCTAGGATCTCACTGTGTCTCTTTCCTCCAGCTCCTTTAGCTTTTGAGTCCAGGCATCTGAGAGTCTACATATGGATGGGATGGACACATTCACCCACTGTCAAAGGTATTGCCGCACTCATTATGCCTTTCGGGGGAGGAATACCTCTAGGTCTTATCTCTGTGGTCCAGGGATCTTAGAGCTCCAGTTGTAAGAGGCAAACGAAGCTTGTCCAATTCAAGGTTCGGTTGGAAGGGGTGGCTGAGCCTTCCCAAATCCAAGTGTGTCTGTGGCCGTACCCAATACCCCTAAAGGTAGAGGAAGCTCTACTTGTTCCAGGAAAATTTGACTCAATGATGGAGGGACGTATGGTTTACCCAGTCCAAGATGTCTGGCAGCACTAATCAATCCGCATGGGCTGAGAGGTCCTCCTTGATCTATGAAATCTGGCCCATGGATCTCATAGTGCGGATGGCTGGCCAGACCTCAGACTATCTCTCAGTGTCCTTCCTGGAAAGTCCATGGAAAAACGGGCGGAGTCACCTCGGGAGACATTCCCTCTTTAGTCAAGTCTGTCCGTCTCTGAAGCATGACGTAGGTTGAGTGCTGTCCCTGTTGAAGGGTTTTGCCTTGACTTGGTTTGTTTGTTTGCTTAACGCCCAGCCGACCACGAAGCGCCATATCAGGGCGGTTCTTGACTTGGTCCAAGGATGATAACCATGAGGTTTAGTAGCCTAAGGACTGCCTGACCCTGGGGTAGGTTGTCTTCCAAAAGCTGCTGATCATCTCAGGGGCACCTGCCCAGTGATCTTAAACGGCCCATCCCTTCTCTAGGACGTCTACTGTCGTCTCTCCTGTTGATGCTTCTGCCAGAGTTGTTACCATTATCAGTCGAGATGTGACCTGTTACAGGTGTCGGACATCCTCTGTTGAGTGTCGACTGTACAATCTGACATTTCTATCATCATCCCCTGGCTGATGCGGGTGTCAGATGACATTCAGGAAGAAGGGGCAACTCTTGCAAGTTGTTACGCTGAGTCCGTCCACAGGTCAAGAAAGCATTCTGAACTTGACGATCTCAGAGCACTTCTTCCCCCGTCTCTGCGTTATCTCCAACAGCTCCCCGCCTTGTGATGTAGCCTGAACATGCTCACCCGTGTTGCCCGACGCTTGTATGGCAAGATTCTTGGGCCTGTTACCCTGTTGAACAAGCTCCACTCCAAGTGTGAGTGATCTTCAGAGTCGTTTCCTCAGGCAAATGTCTTGAGACACTTTGATTCCTCTTATCTTGGTACGCAGTGTCTGTCTTGTAGCTGTGTATCCGAAGGAGACATCTAGAGACCTCAAGAGCTTGCAGTATGCATGGAAACTGATGTGACTACTATACCCTGTTCAGTTGTCCACCGCTGTTTGACTGGTGATCTGTATGCAGATTGCAGGTGCCATCTTGTTACTGGTAGGGCGGCTCCCCGGTGTGAAGGTTGTAGCCTCTAACCATTAGCTCTCCATTCCAGGTGATGAAGATAACTAGGAGGCTCTAGGCATTCTCCTCACACTCCCAGACTTCTGTGTAGCCGGGCACTGCTGAATATGGTCCGGCGTGAAGTGTTGGTCTAGTTCCAAGAGCGTTAAACATTAGGTCTTCCTCAGTCCGTCAGGAGGTGGTAGACAGGCAATGGGGGGCGGGAGCTGTCCTTCCGGTGCTGAAGCATCGCTACAGGCAGTTTGCAGCACTGAATCGAAAATTTTTAATTAAATTTTCATTTGATTAATATACTTACCCGAATCACATGATTAGCATTGACACACTTGGAGATGCCAAGGTCTGATAAAAGCTACCCGTCTAGGTATAAGGGAAGCAACCCCAACTAAAAAAGTGACAGCACCATAGTACTTGCCACACTAGGTTGCCTCCCCTTAGGGTGAACTACGTCACTAATGGTGCCTGGTCACATGATACACAGATCAATCGACTTATAGAATACTAAGAAACTATAAAGCGGGGCAGGCGGGAGGGAATTACCCATGTGATTCGGGTAAGTATATTAATCAAATGAAAATTTAATTAAAAATTTTCGATTAAATTACATATTCTTACTCCGAATCACATGATTAGCAGATAACTCCAACAAGGCGGTGGGTAAGATCAAAAAGTTCAAACTCACTCTAAAGTTCTGGAGCGACATACTCCAGCTGCCACCAAGGCAGTAATGGACCGAGATCCATACTGCCAGGCGGCAGCCAGGTCTCCCTACGAAAACTGATAAAGACAAAAGCCGAGCGCCAGTAAGGTGTGCGCAGGACGTCGTTCAACCTCCTAGACCGTAAAACGGCCGAGGAGGAGGCCCAGGCCCTGGAAAATGAGCTCGGGCCGCGCCTAGGGGAAAAGATAGCAGATAGCTATGCCAAGGCGGAGGGAAAGAAAATCCCTTGCCAAAAACTGGCCCACTGCCAAAAGTCAGGAAAGGACCCGGTGAGAAAGAAAACATCCAACTCACTCTAAAACCCTTGCCAGGAACTGGCCCACTGCCAAATGACAGAAAGAGGACCGAGAACCATCCTGATTGACAGCCGCAATGTCTCTCAGGCAAAAAATGCGAAAGACAACATCAGAGAGCCGGTAAGCTGTGCCCAGCACTTCTTCCAATCTCCTGAACCGTAAAACAGTCCGGAAAGGACCCGAGCCTTGAAGAAACCCGAGCCGAGTAGAGGGAAAGACAAGCTGACCCCCCCCCCCTTTCTATTGGAAGGAAATGCTAACGGCCTGGAAATGCTCCATGAGTGAGAGTCCCACTCAATGAGAAAATCTCAAAAGGAGACGGTCACCGGTCGTCCTCTACCGGTCCCTGCGAAAGCAGAGAGAGGGGTAAAAAGAGGAAGCAGCGACCTAAGGTAGTGCGTAAGCACCGGAAAGCGGAAACCGCCGTGGCCAAAGCTTGATGTGACCAGTGACCCTAAACAAAATGACAAAAAGTCAGTGTTCGCAGAGCAGTCTGCTTGTAGGTAATTGAATGAAACTCAAAAACCTAAACCAGAAAACAAGACTGGGAAGGAAAACGGAAAACCGTGAAGCCAACCAGCCTTAAGCCTCCCTGAACAAGAGTTCTCAGGGAAAAGGCCCGAAGTAAAATTCGCGGCAGACCGAACCCAGAAAGAATTCCTGAGTTTAGCTGAAAAGCCAAACGCGTCTGATTACCTCAGAACCGAGCGTCAGACACGGAAAACAACTGGCAAGCGTCCGTAATAGTTGCAAGTGGTAGAAGGAAGCCTTAACCGGCAACCCAAACCACCGGAAGTCGCCCCGACTCGTCTCATGCCAGGATGAGGGAGAAGAGGGAGACGCAGATTCCAGGGACACGGAGACCGTAGTCGCCCGTGCCAGTCAAGAGACTATTACCCGGGCTAAGGCTGAGAGCCGTAACGCCCGTAGACCGGCCATAAAAGATGCTGGACTAAAAGCCCGCACCCAGAAAACCGGAACATTGACTAGACCTCTGCCGAAAGGAGAGGGTTAGCCAATAAAGCTGAGAAAGTGATAGGCCACAAGAAAGGCTCCTCACCATGCATTGCCAAAACCAATGCAAACTCAGGAAAATCTGAATGTAACTTCCGAGGCCAACTCAAGTAAACCTTAAGTTTGGACGAAACACCAGAACAAGTCCGATCGCTAGAGAAAGACAGAGTCAAACTCGGCGAAAGACCCACTAGGACCGAGTCCATAAGAGCAAACAACAACCACCACCACCAACGGATGGAATGGCTGTTGCACCAGCCGAGGCTAAAAAACCCGGATGCCCTAATAGTATTAGTAATACCGGCTGTTGTTCTAAAAAACACAGACTATGACGTCTGTGAAAGAAAGAACCTCTCCGGATAAACCTGAGCTGAGGACTTAGCCTGAAAGGGCTGAGTCTGCTTTAGGTAGAGCCTGTTTTGCTGCTTCAAAGCTTGAAGAGCAAAAGAAGAGACCTGAAGGTCCCTACAAGTCTTTATCTCCAGGGAGGCCAAGAGGCCAGGGAGGCCTTAGAGGCCAGGAGGCCTTAGAGGCCAGGAGGCCTTAGAGGCCAGGAGGCCTTAGAGGCCAGGAGGCCTTGGAGGCTAAGGGAGGCCTTAGAGGCCAGGAGGCCTTGGAGGCCTGGAGGCCTTAGAGGCCAGGAGGCCTTGGAGGCCTTGGAGGCCTTGGAGGCCTTGGAGGCCTAAGAGGCCAGGGAGGCCAGGGAGGCCTTGGAGGCCAGGAGGCCTTGAAGGCCAGGAGGCCTTGGAGAGACCCATCCACCAAGGGTGAAGAACTAAGGGTGTCTCTCATTGATTCCTCATAAACTAGGAATGGGCGAGGAGACCGCATGAGCATTGTGCAGAGAGGAAGGCCAAGGCCTCCTCTGTTCTAAATTCGCCCTAGCAAAGGTGGAGAAAGCATCCCCTGCGTCCTGCTCTTTACTGAGTGTAAAGGGCGCCAAGGACTCCGTAAAGGAGTGTCTCCGAAATGGAAGCAAGTTCCAAAAGCTGTCTGCCCACTTCCTCAGAGGGGAAGAGAGTCTGCTCAGAGAGCAGGGGACCCGAATCGTTCCCCAAAGAAGAAGTTCCGGCGTGACCGGCAAAGGTGCACGCGGAAGGGCAAAAGACGACAGCAAATTCCGGGACGTCTTGGGCAAAGGTAACTTCCGCTGAGCCGCTAATGTCCCGAAAGAAGAAGCCTGCGCAGGAGAGGTTTACAGACGCTGAGCGGGGGAGGCCCGAGCCTGAAGCCCCTTTTCCGCCAGTCAACGGCCCAACCTCACCCCTGACTAAGAGGAGGATGAGGGGCATCGAAAACCGAAGGCCAGGGAGTGAGGGGATCAGCCGAACCCACCACCAAAGTGTGTGGCAGCTGCTGGCTCGCCTGAGGTCAGAGGCCCGTATGCCCGAAGGGCAAACCGTGTCCAACGTTCCCTGACGATCCAGAGGAAGCTGCAGGAAATGAACCGGAAAATCCGTGCAGAGTCGGAAGGGCAGCTGAAACAGCAGCGCTATGCCAGATCTGTTGCTGCACAGAGTGAGGGCTGAAGCCCAGAAACCCGTAGATATGACCTTGAGTCAAACCGAAAGTGACAGTAGTATGTGCACTCGAGGAATGACCTGTATGACCTTCAGTCAAACCAGAAGTGACAGTAGCCTGTGCACTCAAGGAATGACCTGTATGACCTTGAGTCACCGGGAGTGACAGTAGCCTGTGCACTCGAAGAATGACCTGTATGACCTTGATTCAAACCAGAAGTGACAGTAGCCTGTGCACCCGAGGAATGACCTGTATGACCTTTAGTCGAACCGGAAGTGACAGTAGCCTGTGCACTCGAGGAATGACCTGTATGACCTTTAGTCGAACCGGAAGTGACAGTAGCCTGTGCACTCGAGGAATGACCTGTATGACCTTGAGTCAAACCAGAAGTGACAGTAGCCTGTGCACTCGAGGAATGACCTGTAAGACCTTGATTCACACCGGAAGTGACAGTAGCCTGTGCACCCGAGGAATGACCTGTATGACCTTCAGTCAAACCCGAAGTGGCAGTAGCCTGTGCCCTCAAGGAATGACCTGTATGACCTTGAGTCAAACCAGAAGTGACAGTAGCCTGTGCACTCAAGGAATGACCTGTTTGACCTTAAGTCAAACACCTTTTACTTCCGGCCGGAGCCAGAAGCAGCTGCCGCGGACGACTGCTGACGTAAGTCGAAGCTCGAACCGGACGTGACAGTAGTCTGTGCACTAGCCGGTGAACCTCTTACTTCCGGCCCAAGCTGGAAGCAGCTGTCGCGGACGACTGCTGACGTAAGTCGAAGCTCGAACCGGACGTGACAGTAGTCTGTGCACTAGCCGGTGAACCTCTTACTTCCGGCAAAAGCTGGAAGCAGCTGTCGCGGACGACTGCTGACGTAAGTCGAAGCTCGAACCGGACGTGACAGTAGTCTGTGCACTAGCCGGTGAACCTCTTACTTCCGGCTAAAGCTGGAAGCAGCTGTCGCGGACGACTGCTGACGTAAGTCGAAGCTCTACCGGACGTGACAGTAGCCTGTGCACTAGCCGGTGAACCTCTGCTTCCGGGAACCGGAAGAGCAGCTGCCGTAAACGGCTGCTGCAGACACTAACCTTGCTGTGACCGGATCCCCGGAGGGACATGCACCGTTGCGCTACCGCAAGCGGAAGGCAACAAATGCCGGCCAGGAAGAGGAGAAGAAGGTCCCCGCGGGACCGTCCAGAAAAGTCACGGCGGACAGCAGCCTGGTCCATAGAAGACCCGGAGTCTGAAGGCACAGGCATCAAAAGACACCAAGGAGAGAACGTCGCCTAACCCCCAGGCGGGGGGCAGAGCTGGCGACGATGTCCGCCGCGGCAAAGCCTCGCGAACGAGGGAATCTATTTCTGGAAATAAGCAAAAGATAAGATTAGACCCCAGAGCACTAGACTCTGGAGCCGAAATAGTCGTAAAACGACACTGAAATTCTCTGTATGAGATAATAAAGTATTCGTATTCGTATACGTAAAGCGACAGCCTAGAGGCAAAGACTGAGGCAGAGAGCCTGACGGCCAATCGTCCGTAGCAGAAATAGGCACAGAAAAACGTAAAAAAAATTCTTAAACCTGTGCCAAAACGACAACGATAGAGTTCTTCAAAAGAAGAGGATACTGAGGATTAGAGCTTAGCAGTGCCCAATCCCTAACCCTCAGCCTTAGCTCCCTCTAATTCTCATAGACGGCCATGTTAAGGCCGAGAGAAAAATAAACAAACAACTGAAACTAGCAAAGTCCGAACGGACACAAACATTTCAGAAGCAAGCAAAGAGGGCAGCTAAAACCGGCTTAGGAGCTACCAAAGGCAGCTAAACAACAAGCTATACAAAGAGTTAAGCGTCCGAGTACGGACGAAAATAAGCATAGCAAACAACAACGTGCTAGCGAAAGATGGCGACCAAGAAGGAAGCCACAACCACTGAAAATAGCTAAGTCCGAAAGGACGCAAAAAATGGCAACCAAGGAGGAGCAAACAAGCTAACACAAGCGTTGTAGCCGCCAAAGGCAGCTAAACCATACACTACAAAAGCGTTAAGCGTCCGAGAACGGACGAAAAAACGTCAACATAGCAAACGCCACGTGTTAGCAAAAATGGCGACCAAGAGGAAGCCAACAGCCACTGAGAACTTCAAAGTCTAACAGACGTAAGAAATTCTCAGCAGAAGACAATAACAAGTCAACGAATATAAAGGAAAGATCTCACCAGCTGCAAAGCCAGCAAGAAGACGGGCGCCGAGGCCGGTGGGTGTCAGCAGACACGAAAACAGCCAGAGCAAAGCAAAACACGACCTGTCCTCTCAAGTGATAGAAGTCGATTGATCTGTGTATCATGTGACCAGGCACCATTAGTGACGTAGTTCACCCTAAGGGGAGGCAACCTAGTGTGGCAAGTACTATGGTGCTGTCACTTTTTTAGTTGGGGTTGCTTCCCTTATACCTAGACGGGTAGCTTTTATCAGACCTTGGCATCTCCAAGTGTGTCAATGCTAATCATGTGATTCGGAGTAAGAATATGTAATTTAATACTGGTAGTCAAAATGCATGAAGCCACCATCATGATGGGGAACCCTGGCAAAGATAGTGGTGGGAGGGGCCCAGTCCTGTCAACAGCCGTGTTTCGGGGTCACCTCAAGGGAGAGGTTGCAGACGAGGCTGTAGCTACCTCAGGGAGATTCTACTCATGTTACGCCCAGTGGACATCTTGCCTGACAGCTGGAGGGTCTGTCAAAGCTGTCGCAACGATCCTGGGAGTTATCAGGGCGAAAAGGAAGCCTGTCTCTTCCTGTGCTTACTGGAGGTATTCCCCCAGAGCGCCCGACATTGTCTGTTTGGTAATGTCTACATATATATAAATACATGTCAATATGACTTAATTCCCCCTCGTACTGATAACGGCATGGATGTGCCAAGAGTTTATCCAGTACCTTTCTCATGAGAGTAGCCGCTCTGTCTAGGAGGCATAGTTAATTGTGTGTTGTAACAACATCCGTTTAGCAAATATGTTATATTTTCCATAATATGAAATGATAAACATTGTATCCCTTGTATGAACCTGACTAGAGCCAGTGTTATTTAAGGGCGGCCTCTTATTGTTAGGTCCTGTTGTCTACTTCTGAGAACCTAGTCGTAGGATTAGGTGACAACAGTAGAGATGTGGCCTTGTTAAAGGTCAAAGGCTTAGGTTTTGCCTACGAACCAGGAATAAGTAGAGGCATGACAACATTATAGGAAGCTCCCCTGTGAGTATTATTCAGAGCCTTGCTCGATCTTGCATGTTGTGAAAAAACTCGGCTGAGTGTAATACTCATGTGTTAACAACCAAGTTTATTCATGCCCCTAAGGCATGGTTTCAACTGTATATTATTCATAACATGTCATTCAAGTGTAATGTACATCAATTGTGCACTGGAACAGAACATAAGTATATATGTGTGCCTGTTCTAATTGAATTTGAAGAGCTGTCTCCTGGCACTGTGGTATCAACAGATTTTAGCTGAGTGTAAATCTCAAAGTGTAAACACTTGAGTTTATCCATAAGTTAAATCTTTTACCACTCAGATAGCTGATTTAAACACTCCATGAAAATGGAATTTGTAACATCAACTGACTTCTTTGATACCCTTTGCCAAGAATAAAAGGATTATATCCCAATAAAGATGTCCCATCTGTGTTTGCATACACTTTAATTCTTCCTTGTCAATTTAAAAAAATTTTTATTTTTTTATTTTTTATATATATATATAGATAATGTGTATGTATGCACGCATACAAGTTTACAAGTTAATCAAGTTAAGTTGGCAAGGAAAGTATTCTTTATCCAATTTGAAGAAGTACCACCACGTGGTCTCTGTGAGTCCACCATGATCATCTGATAAAAATACCAAAACCATAATCTGCCAACCGCAGAAAACATCGTTTCCCAGAAACATAGGAGAGAGAATTACTTGCCTTTCTCTGAGAGTAAAGGAAGTTCCCTCCGTAATATTCCCGGAGGCGCATATCTCAATCTCAGTGTTTGGTTTTCTTTCCAAGCGGGCGAGGTTTGTTGTTGTTATTCTTCGATACAACCCGCTTTCAGTTCAATCAGCGTTCAAGCGTACTGCATTCCGTATCTACGCTGCCCGCAAAAGTCATCGCAGTTTGTAATGACCGAAGTATTCATACGCCGTATGTAACATTCGCGGGCGCTCTGTGCCTTCAGTTCAATCAGCGTTCAAGCGTACTGCGTTCCGTATCTACGCTGCCCGCAAAAGTCATCGCAGTTTGTAATGACAGAAGTATTCATACGCCGTATGTAACCTTCGCGGGCGCTCGGTACTTTGTACGCCTAAAAATTCGGATCAGAAATGCGCTTCCGGTCGGGATAACGCGCATGCAGTCGCTGTAGTCGATAAAAAGCTGTTAAAACGCAAAAAACTTCCGGGTAATTTCGAAGTTGAAGGTCTTGTTCGTATTCCTACATTGATGTGTAGGGTGACCTGCCGTTGCTTTCCATTGAAAGCGGCAAGGTAAGTTATCGTTCGCGGAGTTCTATTGCGCCAATGAAACCGGTCCAACCGCTGTAAATATCTGTTCGACATTCGTAACGACTGAGTAAAGAATAGTTGTCGTTCAATTGCATGTTCACTAGTTAAAAAAGACAAGTAACGGAGCCTGTTAGGCTCTGTGTGTCAACAAGGTATCATTGATGATTGAAGTACCTTCTACTTATGACCAAGTAACTTTGTTACATTTTTAAGCCGTTTCACTTTCATTTTCACGGTTCGTTACGTTGTTCAACGTGATGAATCATTGAATGTATACGGGCGTAGTAATCGCCCTTAAAAAGGAAAGCCCAAACCGTGATTGAAGGTGAATGTTGTAGTTCCTGTGAAGGAAGTCTTCTTAGACGGGAAAGGTCTAAATACACGTCTAGCTCCCCGTAGCAAGAAATTGAAACTGGGGATTATGGGCATTGGCACATGCGCAGAGAGGTACTACCGACAAAGGGAGACTACTCCCCTAAATGGTATACCGACGGAAATCTAGAGTTAGCGACCTTGTTTACAGTCTAGTACTGGTAACATAGGACGCTTCTCAGTCTAGCACTCGTAAGTAAGGTAACTCCTATTAGTTAAGGGAAGCTTCTAGCATGAAAATCGACCAAAAATCACTTCAAATTGCTCTTCAGTATGATGCCCAAATAACTTGAATTTATGTGTGTGTGTAGTCCAACTATTGAAGATTACAAACATAAAAGGGAAATTGGCCTCAGGTATTTTATTTAATTTATATAAATATTTTAAAATAGGGTATAAATACGGATTCGCAAAAATTGATGTTTGGCATTTCCCACATAATTTGGTCATGAAAGGTAATACAAACTTAAAATTTTGCATATACAATTCTAAATACATGAACTACATTATCACATAGGATAAAATGTATAACTTGAAATTTAGTCGCAATTTTTAGTAACGGTTTAACGCCAAAAAATCTAAAAAATGAAAATTGGTTTAAAATGATTGCATCAACTAAATCCTATGTGGGATTATAGCTTTATGTGTCCTGAAACACTGTACAAAATTTTATAAGCATATCTGCAAAGGTTCATGAGATATTCAAGAAACGGTCGGTCAAAATAAACTGAAACGCGTTTTGAGAAAACGGTCAAAATGTAAGCTCTTTACTTCAGAAGAGGAGATGCATGCATATATATATCTGTCATGGACAAAAGTTTTTACAGGACATCACATGTGCATGTGTACAACAATCTGTGACTTACCTAGTCTATTCATGAGCCCCAGATAAGTAATATTCCTCCCCATCTACATTCTGTTCAGCGGCATGAAGGGACCGAAGTCGACGTGCAAACTGCACAGCCTCACTTGCTTGGATTTGTCCAGCTGACACTCTGCTTGCATCCACTTTTTTGAGAAATTGTCTTGTCCATGTGCCAGCTTCCATCCCAAGAAGAGGGAAAATATCCAGCCTTCCACATTCTCCATCATTATATACAATAGTTGCGTCCGCTACAGCTAAGCAAAGTCGCTTTCGGCCGACAAAAACAGTCTTCGGACATCTTTGCCAGATGAGATTGTGGAAGCTCTCATTGGTATTCTGAGAGCCCCCATGAAGACATCTTTCCAGCAGGCTATCTTGGGTCAGGGTCACAAAAATTGGACGGATGGCTTCGCACACAAAATCTGGAAAGGCATTTTTGTCTGGATCTCCTCTGCCAGTTTTGGATGGACACCAGGTCCCACAGTTGTCATGTTTTTTATTACGGTGTTGCCAGATGGCCCAAATGTCCTTTTTCATCTGTCCTAAATTGCCAGAATTCTTCCTTATAGCTGCACCAAAATGAGCTTGAATTTTGAGTATTGCTTTTTTTGTCAACCCACCCCCCTTTCCGCCTATGCCTTTGACAGATTTGCCGTTCTTATTGAAAGTTTTGTTTTTTAGTTCATTCACTTTATTCAAAAGTTGGCGACCCATTCTTTTTTGCACATGCCCACAGCATTCTAACTTTTCTATTCTAACTCCCTCATACACAGGTGGCTCAGAATTTTTTAGACAACTATATGTCTTGCTGTCCCCGTCCCCAAGAAAGTTGACATATCTAAGACCATGTAGCTCCTGTGACCTTCTAAAGATCTTCAATGCCCCAGCAGGTTCCATAGCTGCAGCACTCCCCTCGTGGTTTTTGTCACATACATTTCTCTGTCTGTGTTCATCTTTCCAATCCAAAAGTTCTTGTCCTTGTTTCTTTTTCTCTTGTTTTTTACAGCTGTCACAGTGATTAGACAGCACCTCGGTGTCTACAACTTTTGACTTTTTACCATTTACACTGAGCACAGTTACCACTCCATTTTTGCTCTGAAATCCCCGTCTATGATAGGTGCCATCCCCAGATACAGTCACATCATTCCCCTCACAGGCCTCAGAAACCTCATGTGCAGCAACAGATTTGCTGATATCGGCTACTTTTTCTGTGGCCTTCCTGATCTGATTCTTGTGATTGGCCCACGTGCTATTGTTTAGTGAGCATGGTATGTTCATGTTGCCAAGGAATCTCTTAGCAGGTGCTTGGTCCCGACCGATAACAAACATAGAAAGAGGGAACCTTCTATTTACCTCAAAAACTTTGTTACATTTTTTAGATGTAAACAAAGTCATGTTGTGTTGACAACCACACTCGAATTTCAGTTCAGATGCAAGATCTGTCCTCACCTCAGTCACAGAAGAAAGCCGCGCAGCACCGATCGGTCGTTTGCAATCAGGACACAATAATCCGTTGATGAATGTGACTAAAAGTTCACAGTCAACGAATCTAAACCCAGTAAGTTCATCTTGGCTGTCAAAAGGCACAGATTCTTCTTTATTTGTGTCCAATTTTCGCAGTTTGGCACTCGATGCACACAAATGCAGAGGTGCAGACGACGCTTCTTCCTCTCCACGTTTTCTCTTTGCAGGCCGCCGACACTGATCAGGCACATTTTCCACAGTTGAATTGCTTGCATCCAAGGGAAGCCTAGCCAAAACATGTCGATTCCTTGGAGGTGTCTTTGTCTTTTTCTTGTAGCAATCCTTTCTTTTACCCATTGTAAGCTATAAACAAGTTTTGATGGCAAACACACTGACCCAATCGAAAGTAGCGTGGAAGACACAGACAGAGGCTGATTTGACCCACTTCTCAACTGGGTGGGCCGCAGCCGAAGCCCTTTTAGAAGAAGGCTTGTGATTGGTTTGTTTTCAGGTTGGCCTTCTTTGGGCCATTTGCCAAACAACCAATGAAAATCATTGTAATGGAGTTTGTTTGGCGTTTCTAAACGGGGCTAGAAGGGATTTTGCTGTTCATATCCCAGTTTAAATTTTGTTTCTATGTTAGGTAGAAGAGAAGATATGGCCTTTCAATTTTTTTGCATAGTTAATGAGGGGTAGACTGGTGTTGTTTTTAAAACATTTACCTCAGAAATAAAATAAATAAAATATTTAGGGTTGCAGAAATAACTAATACGGTTGATAGGGGGGTTGGAAAGGGTTTATGGAAACAAAATCACATGAAAACTCAAATCACACCAAAAAGCGTTTTTTGTCATTTTTTCATGCTAGAAGCTTCCCTTAAATTGAGGTGATGTATTCGAAAGAAAAACAAACAATCTTTGCACGCGTAGCCCATATCATTAGCTAACTTTAACAGCCATCAACAACAACACAGATACTGTAAAACAGCTTCAAAATTGCTCGTTCAACAGGTCACAATGCATGCAAAGCTGACAAGACAAAGGTTGGTGTTTTATGAGCAGTTTTCTACTCCTAGTCCTACTCACTTCTACACATTTTGAGAAGGTGTGTTCCACTTGCCAGAACAACAAGAGCGCACAATAGTATGCATTTTCTTGTCTTAAAAGTAAAACTGTGTGATTTTAATTTCAATCAAACCATAAAACCTGATGAGGTTATTGAAAAACAAACAACTACTTTCCAAACATCAAATACACAACCCTGCATGTAAAAGAACTTTTCCCTGAACACACACTTTAACTTTTACAGCAAGCAAAACAAAAGATTATAACATACCTTGCTTCCACCAGGGGGTATCTTTTGCTTGTTCAGTTCCAGCAGAACCCTTAGAGCCTCATTTGACACGTCCTTCGACAGCGAATCTCTGATCTTCCAGATAATTTGACTCTGCTCCTGTAACAAAACATGAAATGTTAAATGCTTATGCACGTTAACAAAATGATCACTATAGTGAAACTCTCCTGTTGCTGTTAAAGAGATTTAATAAACAAAGGGAAGTAAGCGCTCTAAATGCAAACGACATGTGTCATCGAGTAAGTGAGTGTTATTGAGAACCAGTCTCCTGAAAGAATAACAAGCATTGAAATGAACACGCAACTTTCATCCTCAAACTTTATTGCTGTTAAGGCTTACTCTGACACTTCCTCCGGTTCTATTCCTCTAATAAGGTTTTAGCTTCTTAGCATTGTATTAGCGATGTTCTTCAAATACATGATACTGATGAATGCTTATCTTATTGAATGTTTATGTTACAGAATGTTTACTTTGAACTGAGAAACAAAGGGACATAAGCATTCTAAATGCTTATGATACGTGCAACGAAAGTGAGAGTCGTGCGGAACCAGGTTATATGAAGTCTTATATCGCGCGCGTATCTCCAGACTCGGACTCAAGGCACAGGGATCTATTTATGCCGTGTGAGATGGAATTTTGTACACAATATATCACGCATTCACATCGACCAGCAGATCGCAGCCATTTCAGCGCATATCCTACTTTTCACGGCCTATTATTCCAAGTCACACGGGTATTTTAGTGGAAATTTTTTATCTATGCCTATATAGTTTTGCCAGGAAAGACCCTTTTGTCAATCGTGGGATCTTTAACGTGCACACCCCAATGTAGATAATAACAAGCATCGAAATGAACAAGTGACTTTCATCCTCAGGAGTTTCTGCCTCATTTGAATAAGATTTTTACCTTTAACAGTTTTTCCTCCTCTGATTCTTCTTTCTTGACCTTCTTACCACCACTAGCATCCTTCGCTTCCGGCGCCTTCCTCTTCTTCCTGCAACAGCAAACATGAGCTACCTGTACTTCACATACGCTATCATCACTTCCTCCCTCCAGTTCTGCATCACGTTTCTCTCTGACCGAGACGTGCAAAAAAAACTGTGATTAAACTCAAAAATCGGCCAATGTGACATTCTACCCTTTCTGTTCATTTCTCAGCCTTTGAAAAACAAAAACAATGTTAATATTACAATACAGTGACTTCATGCAGGTTAATTATTATGCATTCAAAATTCCCAACATTAAGCCTCAAAATACCCATTTGTCTAAGGAAAATACGAAGGGAGATAATTAAAAATTTTAGTAATAAATTTTCATTTGATTAATATACTTACCCAACTCACATATAGCAATTAACCCTAGTTCAGTGCCGGTAACGCTGTACGCATCCCCTTGGTAACCAAGGGAAGCCCCTCTAAAAAAAGAGTGACCAATCCCATAAGGCCATATTAATACATACTTCCGACTTCCGTATGCGCGCGCATACGCCTCCATATGCATCATTCCAAACGAAGCCCAACTCACACCCTTTTTTAGAAACCCACAACCCACAGCGGGGAGGCGGGAGGGAATAAACGATGTGAGTTGGGTAAGTATATTAATCAAATGAAAATTTATTACTAAAATTTTTAATTAAATTACATATCTTACCCAACTCACATATAGCAGATTGCTACTATAGGTGGCGGGTACTCACCCTCTCAAGTACGAAGAACCTGCCCAGCAGCCACCAGAGACGGCAAGGCAGACGAGCCGTCCTGACGACAAGAGGCAACATCCCTCAAGTAGTGGTTAATGAAGATGTCCTCTGATCTCCAATATGCCACCGCAAGAACCTCCGAGAGGCGTCCTGAGCGGAGCACAGCCAAGGACGATGACCATGCCCTAGCCTCATGTGTTCTGGCAGAGGTAAGAGGCAGAATGGCTCTAGCATCCCCCGACTGGGTCTGCCACCACATATAAGCCTGCCTGATTGTCATCGACACCCATCTGGTCAGGGTAACTTTAGAAATGTCTTTACTTCTGACAGTATTGAGTGAAATAAAAAGAAGCTTTTGAGTTTCCGAGCGAAGAGGAGACGTTCTAGACAAGTAACTGCTGAGGGCACGAACCGGACAGTTAAGAGCATCAGGATCTCCTGGAGCCAGCACAGCGCTCAAGGGGGGAATATGAATAACCGGGGAAGCATGACCGGGCTTTTGATTCTTTGCTAAAAAATCCGGCCTAAACTTCAACGAAAAAGAACCATCCTTCTCTAAAGAAATATCACGCGCCAAACCCGACAAAGCGTGCACCTCACTGCCACGACGAGCTGTGGCGAGCAAAACAAGAAACAAAGTTTTCCTCGTAAGCTTAGCCAGACTAGCTAAGTGCAGGGGCTCAAAATCGTCCGATGCCAAAAAACGCAAAACTAAAAACAGATCCCACGCCGGGAGCTGCGTTTTGGACCGAGCTGAAAGAAGGGAAGCGCCCTTTAGCACACTCGCGATCACGCCACTTAAATCAATTTTGCGTCCCAGCTGTCTAAGCGTCGAAGATATAGCAGAACGCCTCACACGCAAGGAAGAAGGCGACCCCCCCCTCCCTGCCAACCAAGATAAATGATTGGCAACTTGCATTGACCTGGGAGAGAGAGGGCTAACACCATTTTCAGCGCACCATTTTGTCCACGCAGACCAGTGCGAGGAATAGACCGACTTCGTCGAATCTCTATGCGCTTGCTGTACCAAATTCAGAGTTGACTCTGAGGCACCCGCCCGGAGCAGAGAGCCTCTGATAGAACCCAGCCGTGAAGCTGCTTCTTCTTCTTCTTGGCGTTCGCAGAGGTTACACAATCAGTCCAGCACTGGTGATAAATGTTGTCGTTTTCTCCAACTCCTGTCGACTGCCGTATAGTTTGGTCTGCAAGGGAGTTGGTGACGGCCACACTTCTTTTCGTTCCTCATCTAGTAAGGGACATCGCTGTAAGATGTGTTCCGCTGTTTGGTCCTCTTGACCGCAGGCACAGGTTGGTGATGGCGCCAGCTTGAACTTTCGGTTCATGTGAGCATTGAGCCTGTTGTGGCCAGTACGCAGCCTGATGAGGTTGACTTGCTGCTCTCTGGACATTGTGTGGTAGTCATCTCTGTTTGTCCTTGGCCTCATCAATGCCTTGATGATTGTCTTCTGCTCACTAAAGCTGACACTGTTTTCAGGTTGGTCTTCCACGGCTCCTTCTTTTGCCAGCTCATCTGCCCTTTCATTTCCTGGTATCCCACAGTGTGCTGGTATCCACTGGAGGACAACTCTTCTGGTTTGTCTGACCATCTGTAATGCTTTGGCCAGCTGTGGGAGTTTGTCGTTCTCTAGGGCCTGAAGGACTGAAAGGGCGTCCGAGAGGAAGACAACTTGGTAGCAAGGGTCTGCGGAGTCCTGAACGAAGGAGGCGGCCTGCATGAGAGCTTCTGCTTCTGCTTTATAGTTTGTGCAGTGTTTGCCAGTGGCAACGCTGGATGTAGCTGTATGTCCCCCAGGGAACTGGATGAGAATGCCTGCACCTCCATTGAGCACGGCGTTAGTTGCTGATCCATCGGTGTATACATGGATCCACGCCTCTTTTGGGTACTGTTCGTCGATCAGGGCTAAGGTGAGTGCCTGTCGAGCTGTGTCATTCTGATCGTCTCCTGAGGTAACATGTGGAACACTGGTGCAGATCTGGATGCCTGGTTTCTCTGTTGCCTTGGGGGTTTCCTCTTCTTCTTGAGTCAGAGGTAGAGTGTTCTGTGGAAGGACTTCCCTGTACTGTCGAGAAAGTCTCTTGCTCTCGTGTACAAAACTGCTCCGTTTAAGCCGGTTCTTGGTGAGGTTGCTCAGTCTGTGCTTCATGGGGTGGTCGGGTAGGCACTTGAGCTTCTCGGCCTGTACCATAGTCTTGGCTTCTCTTCTCTGACAGAGGGGTTGGATGGTGGTAAGCTTCTCCATTTCCTTGATGGGCGTGGATTTCATTGCACCGGTGATGAGTCGGAGGGCCTGGTTTTGCACACGGTCAAGGGTCTGCAGGTTTGTCTTGGCTGAGGTTGACCACGCTGTGGAGCCGTACTCGAGGTGGGGTCTGATTGTTCCCTGGTATACTGTCTTCAGTATCTTCTCGTTCGCTCCCCAGGTGGTACCTGCCAGCTTCCTGAGTATGGCTAGCTTGCGCCGGGCCTTCGTCTCTGCCTGTGCAATGTGTGGTTTCCAGGTCTGCCGTCTATCAAAGGTGACACCAAGGTACGTTGCTTCTTCATCCTCTCTCAGAGGAGTTCCACCAAGCCTAATGGTTCCGGCTTTCTGCTTTGGCGACAGTGTGAATAGGGTGGTGGAAGATTTCTCCTTGTTGATGGAGACGCACCAATCTTCTGCCCATGCGTTCAGCCTATCTGCCGCTTGCTGCATTCTGTAGGTGGCAGTACTTGCGTGCTCCTCCTTGCACCAGATCACAAGGTCGTCTGCGTAGAGAGCAGCTTTGATCCCCTTGGGCATCTCAGACACCAGATCGTCGATGAAGAGAAGGAAGAGTGTGGGGGAGAGGACTCCGCCCTGAGGGACGCCATGACGAAGGAGGAACTTCTTGCTTTTGGTCTGGTCGACGTTAACTCTTGCCCTGCGGTTATAGAGGTAAGAGCGAATCCACTGGTACATGTTGCTGGACACGCCTTTCCTCAGCAGTTTTAGAAGGAGTCCATCTTTCCAGACCTTGTCAAAGGCCTTCTGAAGATCTATCCAGGTGACGAAGACCAGCTTCTGTTCCTGAAAGGCATCTTCAACTTTTTGCGCCAGGTAAGTGACCTGATCTTCAGTGCTGCGGAACTGTCGGAATCCAGCTTGTTCAGGGGCGAGGAGGTTCCTGGATTCCAGGTACCACCTGAGGCGCTCGTTCACAATTCTCTCCAGGGTCTTCACAACACAGCTGGTGAGGCTGATTGGGCGATAGCTGGTGGCCTTCTTTGGATCCTTCCCTTTTTTTAAGATGGGGATCATGATCGCTTCTCGCCAGAGTTGTGGTAGCGATCCTTCTTGCCAGCTGCTGTTGAAGACCTCGAGTAGCTTGTTCTCTGCTGCACTACCAAGGTGGGTTAGCATCTCGTTGGTGATGCCGTCTGGGCCAGGGGACTTCTTCGCCTTTGACTTTTTCAGAGCTGAGTGCAGCTCGTGGAGTGTGAGTGGTTGACTCATGGCGTCCACTGTCGACTGTCTGGCAGGTCTCTCTCTTTTCTCTCTTCTTGCTTCTCTCTGTTTCTCGGGGCTAACATGGAGGTTGCTCTCAGCTGCATAGCTTTCAGCAAATTGGTTGGCAGCATGCTTTCCAGTTAGCACCTTCCCGTTCTCTTCTAATGTGATCTTTCCTCTGCTGGTGTTCTCATCATTCAACTGCTTGGTGAGCCTCCAGAGCTTTCTGCCATCCTTCTCAAGGTTCAGAGAGCTTGTTTTCTCTTGCCAGCTTCTCCGTCTTGCCTGTAGCTTCTTTTTGAGATATTTGGCTTTGGCTTCCTGGAGGCGGATGTTGTTGTTTTGTGACGGGTTGACTTCTGCTTCCCTTCTGGCGTCTGCCAGATCATCATCCAGTTCCTGCAATTCATTGCTCCAGTAGGGCTTATAGTCTCTCCTGGCACCCCTGGGAATGGACTCACGCGCTGCTCTGAGGATGCTCATGTTGAAGTCCTTCGCCACCATGTTGATGTCTCGACCCTCGACTCTGATGTCTTTGGTGAGTTCGCTGGTGCGGTGTCTAAAGAGGAACCAGTTCGCTCTTTTGTAGTTCCACCGTGGGAAGGAAGCTTCAGTGCAGGACTCCATGCCCAGGGTCAAAAAGACTGGCCGATGGTCACTTCCACCTAGCTGTTCTCCGACCTCTCTGCTGGTTAGCTGGTGCATGTCTTCCGTGCAGAAGGCTAGGTCAGGAGTGGATGTAGTGTGCCATCTTCTGGAGTAGAATGTAGGGCAGTCAAAGGGACTGTTCAAAAGGATGAGACCTTTGTCGTCCTGCCAGTTCTCCACCTCTTCTCCTCTCCGATCCAGGTGGTCATATTCCCAACTCTGTGAATGACTGTTGAAGTCACCCACCACGATGAAGTTGGAGGCCTTTGCGGGGATCGTGTCAAGGGCGAGGTGTCTATCATTGGGGCAGTAGAAGTTGACAAGATGGAATTCTGATGTCTTCGTCTGAATTCGAATCACCTGATATTCGGAGTCCTCCATGTGCGTTTCTATCAAACAGGCATTGATGTTGTTCCTGATGAGGGTCAGGATTCCTCCTTTGCTTCGGTCTGTTCTGTCGGACCTAAGGCATTGGTAGCCTCTCACTTTGAAGGACTTTTGGGGTGTCAGGTGCGTCTCCTGAATACAGCAGATGTTGATGTTCTTCTCATGCAGGATATGCTCCAACTCTGTCTTCTTGTTCAGGATACTTTCTGCGTTCCAGTGCATGACCTGAAAAGGTCGCTGCTGACTGGGTTTCTTCCTGGTTGTGGTGGTGCCAGTCACTTTCCTCCCGCGTCCCCTGGCGTGACAAGACAGACGGGAGGGACCTCCAGTAGTTGGGGCTGGGTCCCTTTGAGGCATGGGACCCGACGCTGCTCCACCCTGGGGGGTCCTCAATGGGCGAGCGCCATTTCCATCTGTGCTGGTTGATTGTGTCATCATTTGCGTAAGTGCGTGTACCCGTGGTTTGTTAGAATGCGCCGTGCGGCCCGGGTCCTCCGTCTTCAGCATTCGGGGTTTTCTGTCGGGGTTACCTCACCCTTAGCTCATGGCCCGTACGTCCTACCCTGAGAGCACAGGGGGGAGGATTTTCCGGGATCCCACCCGGAGCCAGTTTGGTCCGCGGCCGCAAGCGGCTGATCTCCATATCTGAAGATCGTTCCCCTATCCGCCACCCGGGGACGCGCTGGGTTGGGGGTGGTCGCCCCACTGAAAATCCCACACTGGGTTAAGAAAGATCAGCCTGTCCCAGCCGTGAAGCTGCAACGCCTGCGGGTCCCCGTGCGGAATGCCCGACCTGGGTTGAACCAGGTCGCCCTTTCGAACACCTAGAGGAATGGGTGGACGAACCGCCATGCGCACCAGATCTGGATACCAATGTTGACTGGGCCACCGCGGGGCCACCAGAACCAACGCTGGCTTTTCTATGTCTGCTTTCCGCACCACCTTGCCTAGCAGGCAAAACGGAGGGAAGGCATAAGCCTGCAGACCCGACCAATCCAGATCCAGCGCATTCACGGCCCAAGCTAGAGGGTCCGGAAACGGAGAGACAAATAAGGGGAGACGAGCCGAGAATCTCGTTGCGAACAGATCGATGGGAGGCTTGTGAACCTGCACCCAAAGACGATCCAGAGCCTGATGGGAGAGAGTCCATTCTGAGTGCAGGACCTTGCTCCCCCTGCTGAGGGAGTCGGCCAGGACATTGAGAGAGCCCCTCAGGTAAACAGCTGACAGCCGAATGTTGTGAGTGCTGCACCAGACCAGTAACCGACACGCGCTGTTCGACAGAACCTGAGAGCGCGAGCCCCCCTGGCGATTTATGTAAGCCGCTACCGTCGTGTTGTCCGTGTGTACCAGAACATGACTGTTTGCCAGCAGAGGCAGAAACGAACGCAGGCCGAGTGCCACAGCCTCCAGCTCCAGAACATTTATGTGCAGAGAGGCCTGACTGGCGTCCCACACCCCTGAAGCAGTCTGGTCTGCCAAATGAGCCCCCCAGCCCGAAAGCGAGGCGTCCGTGAAAAGATTGTTCTCCGGTGCAGGGAGAACAATAGGGACACCCTGTGACACCCAGGGGAGAAGCCATATGCTCGTTGTACGACTGAACCAAGCACCCAACTCGATCAAGCAATTCCAGCCTTGAGTCGCTTGGTCCCACTGCGCTTGGAGCGCTGCTTGAAAGGGCCTCTTGTGGACTCTTCCCAGAGGGACAACAGTGGCCATGGATTCCATCTGCCCTAAAAGGGAAGTCAACTCCCGAGCCGTAGACAGATTCTTTCCGTAAAGAACACGGATAGCCTCCTGCAACTTGTCCACCCTCTTTCGAGCAGGACGGACTGACCAGTTCAGTGTATCGAACTCCATCCCCAGGTACGTGAACTGCTGGGAGGGCACCAACTCCGACTTCACTAGGTTGGCTGTGAAGCCGAGCTGAACCGCTAGACTGAGCACCCTCTGAGTGTGCGTATTGCAAAGGACCTGGTCTTGATGCAGAATCAACCAGTCGTCCAAGTAGGCTCTCAGACGCACACCCTCCTGCCTCACGAGGGCACAGAGCTGACGCACGACCATCGTGAAAATCCAAGGGGAGAGAGACAGACCGAACGGGAGCGCCCGAAACTGAAAGATCCTCTCTCCCCAGCGGAAACGAAGCCATTTTCTGTCTGCCACATGCATCAGCACGTGAAAATAAGCGTCGGTAAGGTCTATAGACGTGACCCAGTCCCCCGGCCGAAGGGCTTCTCTCACTGAGGCAGGCGTTTCCATCGTGAACTTCACGACACGCAGGAACCTGTTCAATGGCGACAAATCCAGAACAGGCCTCCACGCACCCGAGGCTTTGGGTACTACAAACAACCTGCCGTAAAAGCCTGGGGACCTGTGATCGATCACCTCCTCGATCGCGCCTTTTGAAAGGAGTGCAGCGACCTCTCCCTGAATAGCTGCTTTGGCCTCCGCGTCTCGCGGAAACACAAAAGGCGGCGGTATCCTGGACAGCGGTGCCTTCCCGTCTGCCCAGAGAAGACGAAATCCCGAACTGATCACCCCCAAAATCCACTGGCTGGACACCAAACGAATCCAGGCAGCGATGGCCCTGGAGGGGCCGCCCGCCACCACCAAGGTGGGGGCTAACGGGGCGATCTGCTCGGGAAGACATCATTGGGGGTGAGGCTTACGCCCCGACCCCCTAGAACCACCAAACGAACCCCTCTTCTGATAAGGGGCGCCACGCCCCCTGCCTCGAGAAGAGGAGTTCTGGTTCTGACTCTTGCCACCGCCCGAGAACGAAGGCTGAGCCTTGTTCTGCTGCTGAGGCTTACTCTGTGGTTTTTGAAAGCCCTGATGGGCGATCCTGGCAATCGCCAAATCCCTGGCGTCCTGGGTCTCTTTTTGCAACGCATCAAGAGACGAACGACTTATCAGTGAGCCGTCCTCAAAGGGAGAGAACCTCAGACTATCGATAGTTCCCTTGTCCCTGATCTTTGAGCCACTCAGAAAGGCAGCTCTGCGCGAAAGAATCGCATGAGTGTACAGCTTGGCTGAAAGCCCCATTTGCTCACGAGAGACCCTGGCTAAGGTAGCCAACAGCGTTGTAACGTCTTCAGCAGAAGCGTCATAACGAAACTCAAAAGGCTCAAGACTTGACGCAATCGACCTTGACAAAGACCGTTGCAGTGACTCAGAGACCGAGGCCAATTCTAAAAGAGATCTCCCTGTCTCCTCTAGCGCCAACAGAGAGCCCTCCGCGTAGGGCACAGGCCTGTCTTTGCTATAACCGTCTTCCCTGAGAGACGCCAGATCCGGCGTAACAGGCAGAGCCGCTCTAGGAAGAGCAAAAGACTCCACCAAGTCAACAGGCTGCGGCCCCAGCCTGAAATTGCGGAGAGCCGCTGCACCAGGCACCACTTGACCTGTCTGAGCCAGCCACGACGTGGCCGAATCAGGTGCATCCCCATGTTGAACCAACAAAGGCATCGGGGCCACCTGACTATGCGACTGAGAATTCTTCTTCAAAACTTTCGACATCTCATACGCAACAGCGGGCGATTCGAGAAACTTGAAAGAACATTTCTTCTCTTTCGCACTGCGAAAGTCTCCAAGTGCAGAGGGAGGAGGAACCACAAAAGACTTAGATTCCACCACCCCCTCTTCAAAATATCTTGAAGCCGTCTCAGCCGCAGATGCCACTGCATCAGAAAGCCTAAACGGAATCTTGAATTCGGTACCTTCGACTGCTGCGGAAGCACCGTCTTCAGAACAGCCATCCGGCAAAACCATGCCATCCGTCAGCTGGCCCCCTGCTTGACTGCCATAGTCAAACAAAGAGCCAGCCACACTGCCCCCTTCCTGCCCCCCGGGCGGAAGCGAAAGACGCGCACCCGTACCACAATCTAAAGAAGCGGTTGGTTGCGACAAATCTTCCGTTCGCTCTCCAAGGTTCTTGACCGCCACCGACCTGCTGCCAATGCAGTCAGAGCCAGCCTCAGCTTCAGAACTTTCACCCACAAAGCCAGAGCCCGGAGTTACTTTTTCTTGGAAACGCTCTACCCTTTCTCCGGAGAACCCGGATACTTGGGTAGAAGACATACCTTTAATGTGGCGAGAACCACCAGCAGCCGGGCCGCACGCCACCAGAGTAGGCCTGGTACCATCCTGAGACGCATGAACCTCAGCCCGAGTAACAGTGGCCGAAGGCAAAGGGCGAACGTCGGCCAGAGACGACACACCAGCCACACCCGCAGGCAGAGACCGGAACTCCGCCCGCGTGGACGCCACCTCCTCCGCCAAAGACGAGACCTGTGAGCTTAAAGAAAGTAACAGAGACGCCACGTCCACAGACGCAAGGCCGGGAATCACAGACACCGAAGCCGCCTTAGCGGGCTTATCAGCACGAGACAACTTGTCTAAAGTTTTATCAGTGGGCTTATCAGCACGAGACAACTTGTCTAAAGTTTTATCAGTCACATTCGCCGAAGTAGGCATGTCAATCAAAACATCGGTAATCTTTTGCAACGACGGTTCCAGAACCGAAACATGTGCCTGGCCGGGAGCATAAGCTTTCCTAGGCGTTTTCTTAGAAGGCGAAGACTCAGCAGCTACTTGCTTAGACGAGTGCCGCTTCTTGGCGCTATCCGCCATGACCAAAACAACTCACGAAAAATTTTGTAAACAAGAAAATTTTCACAAGTTCAAATTACAGGTCAAAACGCCCACAAACACAAACAAAAAACAAGAACGACCTCACCTCAATATGTAGAGAAGCGAAGACAAGCTAGAAGAAACCAAGAGGTAAATGACCAAGTCCGCAGACGAAGTGTCAAAAGGCTGAACACAGCCAGAGCGTACAAAAACGCGACCAGTCTCACTGCTCGCTGAGTATGGAATGATGCATATGGAGGCGTATGCGCGCGCATACGGAAGTCGGAAGTATGTATTAATATGGCCTTATGGGATTGGTCACTCTTTTTTTAGAGGGGCTTCCCTTGGTTACCAAGGGGATGCGTACAGCGTTACCGGCACTGAACTAGGGTTAATTGCTATATGTGAGTTGGGTAAGATATGTAATTTAATTTACTTAATAAAATGTACCAAACACAAATGAGAAAGCATCGTTCAGCTGTGAGAATAAACACATTGATCAACTTTACAAAACTTTGATAAAAACCCACCATATAGTTTTTTTTATTACAGTCAAACCTGCCAATAACAACCACCGAAGGGACCAACAAAAATGGATTGTTATAGACCGGTGGTCGCCATGGAAAGGGAATTATACTGAAAAAACAACTCCTCAGGGATCCTTTGGGGTGGGCAGAAAGTCGTTATGGAGAGGTCGTCTCCACGGCAGGTTCAACTGTACTTACTTCCCATCTTTCTCTCCCTTGCCCATTTTCTCAATCAGCTCATCCTTGTCTTCTTGCTTCAGGTTCTTGAAGCCAGTGACTCTGAAAAATGGAGACAGATTTAAATTAAATGAATACATTAATTGACATGTTAAGGGATTACTGGGGGATGATGTACAGCTTACGAAAAACAACATCAATAGCAAACACGCACCGATACAGCAGTGACACTAAAATATGTTTGCTGTATCACGCTCCAGTGAAAACACAAACCAAAGAATGGGACTAAATTTAGACCAAATAATCAGATAGACTGCCAAATCAAGACACACAAAAAAAGAAAAGTTCACTGGTATTGATCAAGGCGACTACTACTGCGTACTATGCACATTATTCCAACAAGGTGACTATTTCCACAACGGCGAGCTGTTAATCAAATCAAGCACTTCGCTCATGTTTGAAAAGGCAACATCGACATCATGTGGCGCGGGGAGCTGTTGTCTAATACTGTCTCTGGGTAGTAGCGGGTTAAATTTATAGTTCAAAGCTTACTTGTCTGGGTTGAGGTCAGACGTGAACCCAAGTTCATCTCTCTTGTCCACAAAGCAATCTATATGATGCCAGGCTTCCTGGGGTCCATAAAGCTTGGACCTCACTGAATCGTAGTCCTTCTTGGAGATTCGGACGGCATCCTGAAAAACACCAGTTCAATACATGTACAGTGGAACCCTCTTTTACGACCTTTAGAAATCTGAAAAAACAAGGTCTTAAAAGGGAGTTAGTCTTAAAATAGAGGTAAATTTACAGAAGTTATAATCAGAAAATCTGAAAAAGGAGGGTTTTAAAATGGAGGAAGCCCTAAATTGGAGGGTCTTAAAACAGGGGTTCCTTCTCAAAGTCATCACAGCCAACATATAATCTACATGGAGTCTTTTTCTTTCTAACTTTCATGGCATTCTGAAAGGTGTCTGTCCTAGTGGAAAACACAGTCATGTCCAGTTCAGAGTTATCAACAACACGTGCAATACAAAATAACAGCAAGCAGCAAAACAACAAGATAAATAAAACGGCTGTTGCCTTTCACAAGCGTCGCCACTGCAGCTCAAAAAGGAAACGTCCATATTTGTTCGACTGTACCAGATACATATATATATTTATATATACTGTTCAAAAAAAGAAACGCATAGTTGCTACTTGCCAAATTTGTTTTATTTTTCGAAAAAATTAACAGAAAATCCAATATTTAGATTATTTGTTTGAAATTTGGTATGGACACAGTTGAATGCACACACAGTTCATTTGCATCTTCAAATCAATCAGTCAATCAATACGATTGGGTGCCGAGGCTGTCAAGTCAGTAGGGGGTGTGACTGCCTTGAGCAGCAACAACTGCCCGGCACCTTCTGGGCATGGACTGGATCAGATGCCGGATATCTTGCTGTGGGATGGTGTCCCACTCCTCCTGAAGTGCCTGCAATAGATCGCGGTGATTTGCCGGCGCTTCTTCTCGCCTGCACACACGTCTGTCCAATTCATCCCAGAGGTGTTCTATCGGGTTCATGTCTGGCGACATGGATGGCCAGGGAAGCACCTGGACATGGTGGTCGGTGAGGAACTGGGTGGTGAGTCGTGCTGTGTGCGGGCGAGCGTTGTCCTGCTGGAATATGGCATCCTGGTCAGCCAGAAGAGGAAGGGCGTGTGGGCGCAGAATTTCCTCCACGTATCGCTGGGCAGTTATGCGCCCTTGGACGTGCACCAGGGTGCTCCTTCCAGCGGTATTGATCGCCCCCCACACCATGACGCCTCCACCACCATGAACGGGTGCCTCATCCACACAGTTGGGCGCGTAACGTTCGTTTACTCTCCGGTAGACCCTCCTCCGACCATCATGTCGCTGGAGCAGGAAGTAGGACTCGTCGCTGAACCACACGTGTCTCCAGTGATTCCGGACGGTCCAGCGAAGGTGCTGGTTGCCCCACTGCACTCGGTTCTGGCGATGGCGGCGGGTGAGGACAGCTCCTCTGTGAGGTCTGCGAGCTCTCAAACCAGCTTCATGCAGGCGGTTCCGCACGGTCTGGTCAGATAATCGGTGTGGCCCGGGGAGAGCCTGGACAGAAGATGAGGCCGACAGGAAACGATTCCGGAGGTGGCGGAGCTGTATGAAGCGGTCGTGAGCAGCAGTTGTCGCCCTTGGTCTTCCCGCTCGTGGCAAGTCAGCAACGGAGCCAGTGGCTTGAAACCTGACCCACAGTCTACTGATGGTGCCCTGGGACACGTGGAAGTGCCTGGCGATTGCACTTTGACTTTGGCCTGCTTGTAAACGACCCAATGCAATTTGGCGGTCTTCTCTGCTCAATCGGGCCATCTTTCGTCGCTGAATTGTCGTCTGATTTCTTTGTGGCGAACAATCCGCTTTTATGGGTTTTGGAAGACATGGTGAGAGCTCAATATTCCCCGAGTTTCACGAGATTACACTGAAGCATGACGAGTGGTCATGCCAAATGAGCAATTTTGACATTGTAGCCACTGATAACGCATGCGTCACGTGCAGAGCTCACTTGTGGCAATGGACGAAAGGTCGACGACCAGATAAACATTTTCTGCAGTTTGGTGGATATCCTTGTAGCCATATAACTAAATTAACCAAATATTACAAGCTATGCGTTTCTTTTTTTGAACAGTATATATGTAATACACAAAAAATACATGAAAAACTTTTATTCATCTTTAGTTTAAAGGCACAGTAAGCCTCCCGTAAACCATCACAGATACTGTCAGGCTTTTACATACAGTATAAACACTCTTCCATTTGAACGCTCACCAAACAGGAACATCCTAGGTGCCCTAGGTGATCAGAATTGTACTGATCTTGTCTTGATGAAAAAAGAATTCTTTTATCATTTAAGAATGTTTGTGTAACAAGCTGTCAATTTATTATTTAGACTTTAAAAGTTAGGTCTAGCACCAAAACGCACCACGGTCCAATTGTCTCTGAGCAATCGGCACAAAATTAATTCTTTAAAAATTGCTCGCTCTTTACGTAGGGCACCTAGGATGTTCCCGTTTGGTGAGCGTTCAAATGGAAGGGTGTTTGTACTGTGTGTAAAAGCCTGACAGTATCTGTGATGGTTTACGGGAGGCTTACTGTGCCTTTAAGAGAAGAATATGACTTCCTCGGACAATAGTAGCTATCTCCAGATGACCTAAAATTTTAAAAAATCTTGTGTATAACTAATTTGGTCTCATTCATCTTTAGTTTAAGAGAAGAATCCGAATTCCTCTGACAATAGTATCTCCAGATGACCTAACATTAAAAAAATCATGTGCATAACAAATTTGGTCTAATTCTAAATGGAAAAATACAGAATTACATTAATCTCTTTGTAGTGGTGTCGTACCTTCTCTATTTTTGACTCACAACCTCGGCAGGTGCTGCGACTGGACTTGGCGTACTCCACAGTGAAATCTTTGTAGTAGTCAGGGTCAGCATCACCAGATGCACCGGCCCCTGTTGAATACATTGACATGTAAACCTCAGTGAAAACAATTTAACAATTACAAACATGTATCAGATTTGTTTTATAAATATGCAGAAAATAATACAGTGAAATCTTTGTAGTTGGCAGGGTCTGCATCACATCAAAGAGAAATATGGTGGCATGTAATCCACAGTGAATACAAACATGGCTTTCTTCATGAAAGATTTCAATACAGTACATGTACTCCGAAAAGGCAACATGTACTTTAGCTAAGATGTTAATCTTCTAAAAAATCAAACATAATCTGGAAAATAAATATTAAACTACAAATACAAAAATAATGACACATCCCTCCCTTCCCCCAAAAAATTACATAAAATGTTTCATCAAACAAGTTTTCCTTAATAACAAGAACAGGACACTTATGCTTGCCCCTGTGACCTTGTATTGTGGGGAGCCTGTATCAGTGTATGCCATCCTGTGATTTATGATCTGAGAAACAAGGGGAAGTAAGTGCTCTTAAGGCCAACAAAAAAAATAGGGTAGGAAGGTAGGCAATCACTTTTTTTTTTAAACTTTTTTTTCTAATGTGTACAAATTAAACCTACTTGACAGGGAAATAAGTGTGCGACTCGGGCGCTTTCGCTTTCATTGCGTTTTCTGCACTCGTTTTCTTGTGTGTTTTTTGACAAATGTAATAAAAAGTTACAGGGTCGGCCCCTTAAAATAGGGTAGGTCGGGTTACCGTAACCACACCTATTTTTTTTTTTAGGCCTAATCAATGTACACAACATGTGCTACAAGAGTAGGTGAGAGTTATGCGGAGACAATCCCCTGGCAACTGAGAGAATAACAAGCAATGAAATGAACAAGGGAATTTCTTCTGTGATTTATGAATCTCATAATTGGTTCTTAGTTGGATAACATATATTGCAGTAACAATTTACCTCCAAGATTTTCCTTGACTTTCTGCTGGTCTTCCCAGCGCAGGGAGTGAAACCCATGGATCTCGTCTTCACTCTGAGGACGGCCACGCTTCCAGAAACACTTGAAGTGGAACCAGTTAGGCACTTTCCCGTCAAAGTGGGGAGACTGATAAAAGGGGAAAGAATGTCTTTTTACACAGTAAACAATGATCAGCAGAAATAACACAAACAAACGGGTACCTATAAAGGGCGAAAAGACAACTAAAGACGGCTAAAGACAGCTAAAGACAACTAAAGACGGCTAAAGACAGCTAAAGACAAATAAAGACGGCTAAAGACAGCTAAAGACAACATGAATTATTTCAGAATTTGTGTGTAGCTATTTTTTTTAATGTTTTCCCACCCCTCGATCGTTCTTATTCATTTATTTATTTTGTGTGTGTGAACTCAATAAAAAAAAAGTCTTTTAAATTTGTCATTTTGTTGTTGATTTGAGTGAGTGAGTGATAGTTCACTCAAACCAGAAGGAAAGAAAAAAATGATGGTACAACTTTCAGTTTGGAGTGGAGTGCTCAGTCTGATGACACCTGTTCACTCAAACCAGAAGGAAAGAAAAACAAGTCGCGTAAGGCGAAAATACAACATTTAGTCAAGTAGCTGTCGAACCAGAGACTATAGAGTATACTCTACAGTCTCTGGTCGAACTCACAGAATGAAACTGAACGCAATGCAACGCAGCAAGACCGTATACTCGTAGCATCGTCAGTCCACCGCTCATGGCAAAGGCAGTGAAATTGACAAGAAGAGCGGGGTAGTAGTTGCGCTGAGAAGGATAGCACGCTTTTCTGTACCTCTCTTCGTTTTAACTTTCTGAGCGTGTTTTCAATCCAAACATATCATATCTATATGTTTTTGGAATCAGGAACCGACAAGGAATAAGATGAAAGCGTTTTTAAATTGATTTCGAAAATTTAATTTTGATCATAATTTTTATATTTTTAATTTTCAGAGCTTGTTTTTAATCCAAATATAACATATGTATATGTTTTTGGAATCAGAAAATGATGGAGAATAAGATGAACGTAAATTTGGATCGTTTTATAAAAAAAATAATTTTTTTTACAATTTTCAGATTTTTAATGACCAAAGTCATTAATTAATTTTTAAGCCACCAAGCTGAAATGCAATACCGAAGTCCGGGCTTCCTCGGAGATTACTTGACCAAAATTTCAACCAATTTGGTTGAAAACTGAGAGCGTGACAGTGCCGCCTCAACTTTCACGAAAAGCCGGATATGACGTCATCAAAGACATTTATAAAAAAAAAAAATGAAAAAACGTCTGAGGATATTATACCCAGGAACTCTCATGTCAAATTTCATAAAGATCGGTCCAGTAGTTTAGTCTGAATCGCTCTACACACACACAGACAGACAGACAGACACACATACACCACGACCCTCGTCTCGATTCCCCCCTCTATGTTAAAACATTTAGTCAAAACTTGACTAAATGTAAAAAGCAGAGTGCTCAGTAACCACTGAGTACATCAGCCAACAAGTCCCAGCTTAGTAGGCATTCAGTTCAAATGACCAGCATGGCCAGCAGAAAGAAGAAAAGAGATGATAGAGGCGGGGAAGGAGAAGGAGAAGAAGTGGTCGATTTTGGTTCCCAATGCAGGAGGCCGGAGACAGGTAGCAGGAAACGACATCGGCGTGATCTGTCTGTTGATGATGAGATACTGGACATAAATTATAATGTTGCTTCAGTTGATATTGTTCGTCATCAAACTGCATCGCTATTATTTGAAACATTCTTAGACATTGTTTTTTATCATGTCTGTCGACTCTGAATTCGATTAAAAAAAGCTTGTTTTAGTTGTCTTTAGCCGTCTTTAGTTGTCTTTAGCTGTCTTTAGCCGTCTTTAGTTGTCTTTAGCTGTCTTTAGTTGTCTTTTCGCCCTTTATAGGTACCGCAAACAAACAGAAATTAATAACATCAGTTTTGACTTGCATCAATTAATGATAATAATGAAGCTCCCATACATGGCATGGATGGATCATAGAATAATTCTGTGCTTTCCGTGCTGTATACAAACTTAGTTCGGAACTAGCCTATACTTTCAGTTTCATTTGTGGGCGCTCATGCCCACGCCTGTCAATGTCATGCTGTTTAGTCTTTAAATGTCAAGGTAATCTTGTCTTGTCTTTCCATTACTGCCCACAATCAACAGTAGTGATTATTTCGGCACTTGATGGGATGTTGCGCAAGTCCAATAAAGCAGCGTTTCCAGCATCCAAAAGTCCATTAAGATTCACAGGTTGGGGAGTATGGGGGGGAGGGGACATGAGTCACAGTGGCTGCTGGTTTTAGTGCGAGGCGCGCGACACAAAGGTGTCGACAGTGCGGGCCTCGACGACAGCTGCTGGTAGAGAGTTCCAGTCCTTCACTGTGCTGGGTAGAAAAGCGGCACTCCGATACTGAGTGCATGATGATGTACAAAATAACAAACAGTAACTAGGAAAAACAACTTGGTGTCCACACCATGTCATAACAGCAGATTAGATCTAGGAGCGAACAGAGTGCCTCACTGACTCAGCCTACCTGAACCATCAACGCCAGTCTCAAGGAGTCTTGGGGGATGTTGTCTTTGCAAAGCTTGCACGATGCTCGTCCACTCTTGGCATACTCTGCCTTGAAAGGCAAATCGGTGTGGTCCGACATCTTGTCACCGAAGTGTGCAGCAACAAAAGTGCCAAGGCTGCAGATTTAAGACCAGAATGGAAACTGACGAATGCCTGGAAAGATATAGCTCTAGCCGGTGTGGCGGGAGACGTAAACAGTTTGCACACGACACGTTTCCTGTCACACGATTTCAGTGCTGTCCCTTACTTCAGAACACTTTTTCTGGCAGAAAACACATATAGTTCGGATCTTTTGGGAAGCAAGCGGTACCTGCTACCAGTCTTTTACAAAACAAATACGAATTAAACCAAAAAGTATCTCAAATTGGAAAGCATCTTGTTCATTGCCTACTTTCACTTTCACTGTGGAGTCTTGGGCAAGCCGAAACCACAAATTTGACCGAGACTCGACCGGAAGCAGTATTGGGTTTCGTGCAAACTTCACGGTTCTGGTGGTTTTCGGACTTCAAACTTGATTATGGACACACCGTCCAGTTTTCGACAGCGTAAGTGTGTTCAATCAGGTAAATTCGGCTGTTGTAACACGTGAGACCTGCATGGAGTCTAGTGTTGCTGGTCATTGTTGTCCTGATCAGTCGTTTGCAGTCGTGTCGTCTGTTAGCTTGGAAGACGTGGCATTTGCCTCTTACAAAAAAAGTCTGTCTTGGGTGCTGTGCCGTGAGAGATTAGTTTGCCACACCTTTGCTTTTTGTTGCAGTTACTTTTTATTTTTGTCAGAAAATGAGTTGAATTGTGTTTATATGTGAATTAAGAAGAGCAGTGTTCCTTCTCCTTGCTTCAGACTTGTGCCAAGTTGTGGTTTCATAGGGCTGCTCAGTGTTCATTTCTTTTAATTAACTGAACCACTTTAACTTCTAACAGTAACACCTCATTGCGCTTTGTATGACTAGTTTGAACCTTCTAGTTCTACTAGTTATAGCATCCCCCCAGTCCCCATGAGGGCCCAGTATTTATAATTCTGTTTTGCTACTGCTAGCCCATCAACCTCACCTTATAATTATTTATTAGGGGTATACCTTGGGTGTGTGTTTTTTTTTTAACCTTTACAGGAACTGTCCTTGATAATTGTTTTTTCCTTCTTCTTAGAATATATATGTGTTTTATTATCAAACACACACACACATGCATGCACGCCTGCACACACACAGAAACTGCTGGTACTGATATGCATATGGGTGCGTCTCAGAATCTCGTCCTCTGTTTGTGACATTATCACCAAAAGTAAAATCTTCCCAGAAAACTTTGATAATACTATTTACACACTTCTCAGGGTGTACCTTTTCAGTTTAAACAAGAAAAAATATAACATTGCCTTTAGTTTGCCATATATATTGAGCATTATTTGGACCATGTGTGCAAAATCACCCGTGTAACATGGAAACAATAAAAGACAACAAAACTGCATTTATAAGGCTGAAAACGACTTTTATTCAGTTATTATTGTTGAATCACAAGCCATTATAGAGTTCAATATGAAATGACTACATGCAAACAACAAAATAATGGTTTTTTCAAAGTTCCATGCATTCGTCAAAATTTCAATACAAAAATGAAAATTAATTAATGATATCCTGATCAGAACATGTTGATACATGGCATTCATTCAGTCTTATTGACATTTAACCTTCACAATAGCATATATATATACAAAGATTTGTTGCTCTAAGACAAAATGTTAGAAAGTTATCCCAAAAGAATGCAAAATGGTCACCGATGTAACATGGAAACATCACTTTTGTAACAAAGAAACGGTTATGCTTTTTCCAACAAACTTTACTAAATGAAGCTAATTTTGCAACCAGATTCTTCTTAGGTAAAATGCCAAACACTAAAACAGGAACAGAAAGAAAAAAAGCTGGACAAAATCAAGCAAACTTTGCCCCAAAAAAGAGAAACATTAATGAAAAGTTCATCACCGACGTAACTCGGAAACGTAACTCGGAAATTTAATTTTGATCATAATTTTTATATTTTTAATTTTCAGAGCTTGTTTTTAATCCAAATATAACATATTTATATGTTTTTGGAATCAGGAAATGATGTCAAATAAGAAGAACGTAAATTTGGATCGTTTTATATATAAAAAAAAAATATTACAATTTTCAGATTTGTAATGGCCAAAGTCATTAATTAATTTTTAAGCCACCAAGCTGAAATGCAATATCGCAGTCCGGCCTTCGTCGAAGATTGCTTTACACAAATTTCAATCAATTTAATTGAAAAATGAGGGTGTGACAGTGCCGCCTCAACTTTTACAAAAAGCCGGATATGACGTCATCAAAAGTATTTGTCGAAAAAAACGTCCGGGGATATCATACCCAGGAACTCTCATGTCAAATTTCATAAAGATCGGTCAAGTAGTTTAGTCTGAATCGCTCTACACACACACACGCACAGACAGACAGACACACACACACGCACAGACAGACAGACACACACACACACATACACCACGACCCTCGTTTCGATTCCCCCTCTATGTTAAAACATTTAGTCAAGTTTTGACTAGGTGAAATCGAAAGAAAAACTATTATTAACAAATGTTTAGCCTAATTTTTCACTTCATAAAATATCATAGCAGCAAAAACTCACCTTTTTCTCAAGAACCTTGGGTGTTGATCACTGTCGTAACAAAATCACAGACTTCGGAAACATTCTCGAAATCTTTCTTCGCTGCTGGAAGCTGAACTATTTCTCTCTGTAACTGCGCATGCGTAGTCACCCGCACCTCTAAGTCACTACGCGCAAAATAGTTCTAATCTTTCTTCAAAACTCTGAACATTATTTGCAAAACCGTTCACCATCGTAACTGAATTTTGAAGAAGCATGTCATATTGCGCAACTTTCAACTTAGTTTGCAGATGCAATTTTGAGAAAATAATACTTAAATAACATTTAGCTTAGCGATTTTCTATGCCCTTTCATGTCAAGATCGTGTTGAAGATGAATATGCAAATTCTAAAGTTCAAATTTAGGACTTGTTGCTGTTGCACGCGTGTGGAAACCTATGTTACGACAGTGATGGCAAACTTTCAAGCGATTAATTTCGTTTAAAAAAACAATTCTGTGGACAAAATAACATTTCAACTGTCAAGTACACTTAAACCAAACACACATAACAAGAATAGCAGTCCTTGGACATTCTAAACGATTCTTGTAGTGAGGTGCAAAACTAGTTGATGGTTCATGTCACAGATCAGACCTCCATTTTTCACGCATCCAATCATTTCTTTCGCAAAACAACCTTCATAATAATCATGCAAAATACTCAGTTTTGTTTGTACTATTTCTTTATTCATTTTACTTCTCAAAAATACCAATATCATGATTTAAAATTCAGTATGTTTCAATTGTGGGCTAATTTGATTATGGCACACACAAAAGGTTCAGTTTCTGAGACGCACCCAGGTATATTTGTCCATGTACTGGAAAAAGATCATTTTTGGTCTTCACCTTTGATATTTTGTGTGTTTATTTATGTTTTTAACATGAAGTTTATGTTACAACTTACATGCCCAACTATTTATTGTGTTCCACTTCAAGTGCATATATATGGCTTTATCAGATGTTTAAATTATGCTGTTTTTGATTTTAAAATGTATACTTTAAGTTGGTTTTGGTGTCAAATACCTTCCAAGATCATACATTGATTTTCAGGTGTGTGTGTGTGTGACAATTAATAAAACTCGCAATATTTCTCCTTTGGAACAGTATAATTACAAAACTGGCGATGTTTGATGCTTAAATACCCGTGTGACTTGGAATAATAGGCCGTGAAAAGTAGGCTATGCGCCGAAATGGCTGCGATCTGCTGGCCGATGTGAATGCGTGATGTATTGTGTAAAAAAAAGTTCCATCTCACACGGCATAAATAAATCCCTGCGCCTTAAATATGTGCGCGATATAAATTGCATTAAAAAAAAATTTAAATAAATCCCTGCACTTAGAACTGTACCCACGGAATAAGCGCGATATAAGCCTCATATTGATTGCTTGATAAATGAATGAGCCTGACCAAAGCAATCATTGCAATAAATGAAGGAACTGTCAAGTGCAGCTTCTGTTTCAGCGGGGCAGAAAAAACGAGGGAAAGCGAGTAAGGGAGGAGGAGGTGGTTCCCGCCCCCAGTTGTTTGAAGACACAAGCAATAGCCAGCCTGTGCCGCCACCACAGGGCTATGGAATGAACTATGGACAACCACAGTATGGTAAGTGTTATGTATGATAGTGTATGACTATGACTGTTTTTGTTTGTCAATTAGATTATCTTTTCTCACAAAAGTCATTGTTTGTTTCTGGCTGAGACTGAGTAGTAAAAAGGTGAGGATTTCAGAGAAAAATTCTTAGCACATGTATGCAAGGCTTTTTTCTGTCAACCCATTACAATGTGCATCATGATCAAGTCATTAAAAGTTGCATCATTTTCACTAATATCAAAATATCAATCCATGTAGTTCTCATTTGTGACAGTCACAGTCAAACAAATTGTAGTATAGTCCTAATACTATCTATAGATACTTAGGATTCCTTTCTCATTATATAATGATACAGTAAAAATTCAGCTTTCGGCCAAAAAAAAATATTCCTCTGAATATGAATTCATGCAGTTCGTATTCCGAATATTCGTGATCATCTGACAGTCAAAGTTCAAAAAATGGTAGTACTATAGATGATAGGATTCCTTTGTCATTATATAAACTGATACAAATTCAGCTTTCGACCAAAAAAAAACTTGTGTATAGAATTTTCCTCTATCAATTCATGCAGTTCTCATTTGTGATCATCTTACTGTCACAGTCAAACAAATTGTAGTACAGTACTATCTATATGTAACCGAGTGCCGAAACACTACGATCACCTCGGGAAGCGAAGTGCAATCAAACAGGATTGAAAATGTTAGGGCTAATTTCTTAGCCCTATAAAAACTGTTATGCAAACCCGAAGGTTTCCATGAACATACAGACAATCGGAAACCACCAGACCCTATCACAAACAGAATTCTACAATACACCGGTGTTGACTTTAAAGGCCAACAACTCGGGTGCAGAGTCTGCTGTGAAAGGAGCGGTAGCCTCCCCTGTCACATATAGATTCTTACTCTTAGGATTCCTTTCTCATCATACAAATTGATTCTTCTTCTCCTGCATTCCCAGATACAAATTGATCAAATTAAAAATTCAGCTTTCGACCGTATATCTAGACTAAAGGGGATTGTCTCTCTCTGTGCTACAGGCTACGACCCCTCAGGAGGGTACCCCCCTCAGCAAGGCCAGTATCCAGGACAACAGTTTTTCCAGGACCCGATGGCCAGCATGGCCATGCAGTACGGAACCACCCTGGCTGACCAGGGCAAGGATTATGTGCACAAAAATGTGAGTTTTTTTAACAAAATGTTGAAGTGTTTGGTTTTATAATGCGGTCATGAATTGATAAAGCTGGGTTGCATTGAGGTGGAACTGTAAGTTTGGGTCAAGAAGTATAAAATCATCGTCTCTTGAATATTAGTATTATTGCTTTATGAAATAAGAGTAGCAAATATTTTGTGTGTGACGAAAGGTGATTCGTATAAGCATGCACTTTTCTTGTTGTTACAATGATAGGTGCTCAGAACTAGTATGGGATTTTAGCCATGAAAATAGCCTTGTTATTATTATCCTCTCTTTACAACATTTTTTCACGGGGAGTTAGTGGCAGTTTCCATTTGGGTGTGCTAGGATACAAGAACAAGTTTTGATATTTGCAATCATTTTTGCTGGCAGTTTTCCATTTTGGAGGGTGTTCAGATTAAAGTACAGGTCTTGAACTAATGGAGTACAGTGTAGTTCTGCATTCTAAAGAAAAGGTGAAGAAGGCAATACAAAAGAGAGTTACTGAGAAAATGGTTGGTAATATTTTTTTTTCTAATGTAGGACATTTTTGTCGTTGATGAAAGCTTTTTTCATGGTAATGTCTTCTTTGCAGCTGGAGAAATACGTTGCAACATCAAAACTCAAGTACTACTTTGCAGTCGACACAGCATATGTTGGGAAAAAATTAGGCCTGCTTATCTTCCCTTACACACACTCAGTGAGTACAATTCTTATGAAATATGGCCATGTTTGGGGGCGTTTTCCTCTCAAATTTGTGCTTGTTATAATTATTGTTTGAGTTTGGGTTTTTCCTTGACTGACTAAATATCGTAGACAAAAGCATTACATGTGCCTTTCTTAGATAATTAGAATAGCAGTGACGTTAAGTCCTTTAGCAAGTCATTATTCCCATATCTCCAAAAAAATTGTCAGTTCTGGAATTTTGTCTGTTTGTTTGTTAATTCCACTGGAGCAAAATGTTTTGTGTGTGTGTTTTTGTTGGTTTTTTTTTTCTCTCACTTCCTAACTCATACCCTTCAGCTAAATGTTAGTTGATGATTCTCTCTGTCTTGTTTGTCTGTTTGTTTGTTAATTCCATGTTTGTTAGTTCCATTGAACCAAGAGGTTTTTAGCACTTCTCTTATCATACCCTTTAGCTAATTAACTGATGATTCTCTCTGTCTGAATCATACATTCTGCCAAATTTACTGGAATGATGAACGGCAGAATATGAAAGCTTTAATGATGGAGAGAGTCACTGCTATGCCATGCATGCATAATTTCTTCCCCATGCTTTTTTCAGGACTGGTCAATACAGTACAATCAGGATGACCCCATAGCCCCCAGATATGAGATAAATGCACCTGACCTTTATATACCAGGTAACAACCACTGCATTTTGCCCTGTTGGTTTCTTTTTGTGTTGTTTGTTTTGGCAAAGATGTATTCTCTTGGGAATGCTAGTTCATTTAGCTGTTTGAATCCCTTGTAGATTTGAACCTTTTTTTGTGCAATGAATCACTGTGTTTTTGTTTTGGCAAAGATGTATTCTCTTGGGAATGCTAGTTTATTTAGCTGTTTGAATCCCTTGTAGATTTGAACCTTTTTTTGTGCAATGAATCGCTGTGTTTTTGATAAGAAAGGGTTTGACAAAAAGAAAGAAAACATCAAATGCACAATATTACCTGAATTATGTTCTGTTTTACTGTAGGAATGTAATTTAAAACATTACATCAATAAAGAAAAATGTACCGGTACCTGATGCATTTCCTGCAGGAATATGATGACAGAAATCATGTGTCCTGATTTACTTTGAGTTTGTGTGTGTGATTTATGTGGCAATTTCATCTCTGATACAGTAACAGCTGTTCATAGGTGGTTTCTTTAATTCTGTGAAGAATTTACTTCCAAAATTTGTCAACAGATTGCCTTTGGTTTTGCTTGGGGGTAGTAGGTAGAGCGGGGAAGTGTGCTTGGGGGTGGGGTCAAACTGTGAAAACTTCAGCTTTTTCATTGTTTGAGATTGGCTACAATGATCAGCTGTGACATTGTGAGAAGGGTGGATGATGATACATGTTGTTTAACGCCCTCACGGTTAAACGAGAAGGGTGGTTCATATCAATGTCTTTTGTCTGTTTCAGTCATGGCATTTGTGACATATATACTTGTAGCAGGCGTAGTAATGGGTACACAAGCAAGGTATGTTATTATCATGTGAATTATTTCTTGTTTAAATGTAATATATTCTGATGCTATCCTGCTGCGTGAGAACTTATTTGTTAAAATGTGCTGGGAGCACACCTTGGAGTAGATCAAGGGAAGCAATTCCATCATGTGTCTGTGTCTCTTGAAGCTGGACATAAATTTGCCTGTTCCCTGAGTTCTAAATCCATCACATTTTCTAAAAGTTTGCTTAATTTTCACGACAAAATGATTGATTTATTGTATTTGTGAAACAAGATCAGTCAGTTAATATCTTGAATGACAAAAACGGAAGAAACATACTCCACAGATGAATGATTGTGGAAGTGCACCTTTTTTATGAACACGGTTGAAAACTATGTGTGAATTTCAGTTTGTGTATGTGTGTGAGAGAGAGATGTGTGTGTGCATTTGTGTGTGTTGGAAAAACGTGAAAAAATTGTTACAGGGCATAATATGCAATTTAAACAAACTTGTTTTAGGTTTACCCCAGAACAGCTTGGTATTCAGGCCAGCACAGCCCTGGTGTGGATGATCATCGAGTTGCTTGCCACTCTCTTCAGTTTATACATTATGAACCTGAACGCTAATCTCAACTACACAGACTGCCTGGCGTACTCTGGCTACAAGTTTGTGGGGTACGTTTGCTTTAAGATTGATACGCTGTGGTCCCTCTGTGGTTGTTTTTTTTTTTTTTTTGGGGGGGGGGGGGGAGAGAGAGAGAGAGAGAGAGAGAGAGAAAGAAAAGAAAGTTGTTTTTGTATGTCGAAAAACAAAAGGGATCTTTACCCTTACCAAGACAAAGAGAGCACAATTTCGAGGTTTTTGAGGTTTCTTCAACACCACATTTAGGGACAGGAAAGTGTGGGTTTTTTAAACCAAAACATAGAGGGAAATAACTCCAGTCAAAAGAAAGAAGAAAATTCAGGCAAGGAAGTGGTTATATTTAGCATGTTTTGAAAAAGAGGGAGACTTGAAGATACGGGTAAATATCACAGACGTCATGGAGAAAAAATTGTAGCAGAGCAGATGGCAGAGATGTTAGAACAGAGACTGATAACAGAGATCTTCCCATAACAGAAGTGTTGGGTCCTGAGGTTACGTTCATTTTGCGACTGAATGATGCATAACACATAAGATAACTTATTGTCCATACAATTCAACAATGGATGGAAAAATGTGGTTCGTCTGCTGTTAAAGATATGAAAACAACCAAGAAGTAAAAACATCCGAAGTACTGCAGATTGACACGCATGCCTACACACACACACACACACACACACACACACACACACACACACACAAACCAACAAACAAACAATTTAACATACCCACATATTGAATAAATATAAATGCATGAATGTGCTCAGTCAGTGTGCGTTTGTGAGAAGAGACTGGTATGTGTGATGCTCACAAATCAGGGGATAATTTAGTGTGGGTGGCTCTGAGGGATGAATCGTGAGCTGTGTTTGACTCGGTGCTTGAGTAATGCGACTAACTCATTTATTAGTTTTTGTTTCTTTTGTCATTTATCGTAGATAGTGAGTGGTGCAACTAACTGGTTTAGTTTTTTCAGTTTGTGTTTGACGTCTTTGGCTTATAACAGTATTTTTATAGAAACTCATTCATTCCTTAAATGAAGTTTTTTCTGTCTTTTTCAGGATGATTTTCAGTTTGCTAGCTGGTCTAGCTTTCCAAGGAACAGGATATTACATTGCTTTGCTGTGGTTTGGGGCTGCTCTTTCCTTCTTCATCGTGAGTTCATATCCTTGTACATGTAGTTAACTTGTCAATCGAAGGGTGAACGGATATTCAAAATTGTGAAAAACTAAGATTTATGCACATGGTGAAAAGCTGGAGATTATTCAGTAATTGTGTTTACAGTGGAACCCTCACCCCTCCTTTGAAAAAACCCAAAACCTTAAAAAGGAGAGAGTTTTAAACTAGGGTTAAATTTAGATAGCTTATGTTCAGAATTCCAAGAAAGCAGGGTCTTTTGAAAAAAACAGGGGGGAGGGGTGTCAGTCAGTCTTAAAAAGGCGGGCCTTGAAAGGGGCATTCCACTGCGCAAAGATGAATCAATTGCGTAGATTTAGCACATTAAAATGCCATTTGCGAAGTCAGTCTAGGCACCACCTGGTGATAAAAATTAGATCATGTTCTCCTTCATTTATTACAATTCTTAACTTCATTGAAGATACAGACAAACCTGCCCTGGCAACCACCTCTCAATAAACAACCACCTGCCCACAACAACTACCCTAAAGCATCGTCAAGGATTTTTTGGCTAAATAATTCACCTTTCCATAGTAACCACCACTTGTGGTCAGTCCCTTGAGTGGTCATTATAGACAGGTTTGACTGTAGTTAAAAGTCTTGATTTCTAGTCTGTTCTCATCAGCACGTTTTCATTTTCTGTACAGGTGCGGACACTTCGGCCCAAGGTGTTACCCCACGCCACTAACGACGACGGCTACACAAAAGGCACCAAACGCAGCCTATACCTCATCATCTCAGTCGCGCTCGCCCAGCCAGTGCTAATGTGGTGGCTTACATCTCACATCATGTTCGGCCGATTGTTTTGAGTCGCCAGTCATCAGTGTCGATCGTCACCGGGTTTTTGTGTCTCTAGCCCTGTCGGTGTTCATGTGATGACTCACAGTTTGCATTTGGGTGGAGGCACTGAATGTTTATTGTGCATGTGAAATAATGGTTATTTTTTGGGTGGGGTGATGAGACATGGGGTGTCATCGATTGAACACGTCACGTTTTGTGGGGAATCATTAAGGCAAGCCTCTGTGTCTTCAGACAAATTTCTGGTTAGGTTGAAAAGGTGAAATTTACCTTTTACATATAACCTGTGCATTTCAGATTTTGCATGAGAGTAACATGAAAACCTCTCTTCTGAATGCAACCATCATGAGAGTTAAGTTTTGAATAAAATCATAACAAATCTTGTGAATAATATTTTTGGTCAAGCAGCTAGCCTGATTACGAATCACATTTTGTTTCTGCACAAGATGTTGATCACTTTTTATCTGTGCTAGATCTAACCTGATTAGGGAACAGCTTTTGCATTGTCTATTTATTTTCTTATTGTATTTATTTATTTTTTGTCAACATACAGAATATCATCACCTTCAGTGTAAGTTTGAGTCTCCGAGAGGTTCTTTCTATCTGTTGCACTTTATTGCAGTGCTGATGCTTCTCTAATTGTTAATCTTGTGAAGGGTTGCGTGGTCAACTGAGTGGTAGTTGCTGATACTGTAAATGCAAATAAACCACATGATTTTGACAGGAAAAGTAAAGTTACAAAAGAGCATTGTAGGTAAATGCCAAAGTAACTCAATGTTGTTGATAACTTGAAACGGCCAGTCACTTCATATTTGATTCATAGGTTTTTTTTCCATGGATTGTTTCTAAGTGCAGTAGGCATATATATATATCGTATTTTGAGAAAACGACTTGAAAAAGATTAGCTTGAGATGCTGTTGATGTTTAATGAAAGAACAACACTTTGGCCACAGCAGATCCGTCATTTTCTTCTTCTTTAAACAGAAAGCTTTCTGTTGACTTTGATTTTTATTACTGTGACAATGTTTTTGATGCTGGGAGAAACCCCCCGCAGGTTAGGGGGAAGAATTTACCCGATGCTCCCCAGCATGTCGTAAGAGGCGACTAACGGATTCTGTTTCTCCTTTTACCCTTGTTAAGTGTTTCTTGTATAGAATATAGTCAATGTTTGTAAAGATTTTAGTCAAGCAGTATGTAAGAAATGTTAAGTCCTTTGTACTGGAAACTTGCATTCTCCCAGTAAGGTAATATATTGTACTACGTTGCAAGCCCCTGGAGCAATTTTTGAGTCACTTGAGAAAAAGTGACTATGTAATCGGTCAGTGTTAGTCTGTCCGGCCGGCCGTCCGTAGACACCACCTTAACGTTGGACTTTTCTCGGAAACTATCAAAGCGATCGGGCTCATATTTTGTTTAGTCGTGACCTCCAATGACCTCTACACTTTAACGATGGTTTCGTTGACCTTTGACCTTTTTCAAGGTCACAGGTCAGCGTCAAAGGAAAAATTAGACATTTTATATCTTTGACAAAGTTCATCGGATGTGATTGAAACTTTGTAGGATTATTCTTTACATCAAAGTATTTACATCTGTAGCCTTTTACGAACGTTATCAGAAAAACAAGGGAGATAACTAGCCTTTTCTGTTCGGCAACACACAACTTAACGTTGGGCTTTTCTCGGAAACTATAAAAGTGACCGGGCTCAAATTTTATGTGAACGTGACTCATTGTGTTGTGAATAGCAATTTCTTCCTGTCCATCTGATGCCTCATATAATATTCAGAACTGCGAAAGTGACTCGATCGAGCGTTTGCTCTTCTTGTTTGATTAGTGCTTTTGTGAACAAGAAACAATTAACAAGTGGCTCTATCCCATCTCCCCCCCTTTCCCCGTTGCGATATAACCTTCGTGGTTGAAAACGACGTTAAACACCAAATAAAGAAAGACAGATGCTGGGAGAATAGCAAGTCAAGCACTTTAAGACGTGTTTAATGTGGAATTAAAAGTATGCTTTGTCTCCGGTTATGGTTCTTTAATCTGTTGGAGAAAATGTGTTTATGTACAGAACAAAATTAAAATGAAGAGAATGTGTATGCTTGAGGAATGCTTGAAATTAAGTTACTTGAAAGACAGTGTCATGAAAGCGGACGTATGACATTTTGCTTTCTGTGATTTGTGAATGTATGCTGATTCTCTCCTTTTCTTTTATAACATTTACTAACCCTTGGTTTTTATGAATTTTCCATGATACTTGTAGAGTGATATAGCGTAGCATGTGATCTCTCACCTGTGCTAAGAATAGTCCTTCCGAGTACAAGTCAGGTAAAACTGTAGATCAACTTCTTTAGCGGACGACTGTGCGTCAACATGTCAAGTCAGCGCTTTATTTCACTGTTGTTTGTAACCCCTACTGAAGCAAGTGATTCGACTTGTGACGTGAGTGAATGGTTGAAAACACTAACTATATACATGCAATAATATGGCTGACCAGGGTTTAGTTAATCAAGTTCCTTAGAATAATTTAGGATCTTAGATGTTTATTTTGTGAATGTTCAAATAGCTTTACTGTTTACTCAAAATAACATTACAATATGGGTTAGAATTGCAGTTTTCTGGGAGGACATCTTCCATAATTGTATAATTCAGAAGTTGTGAAACATCTTTGCTTTGGTTTTCCAGACATTTGCTCACAGTTCTGTAACTCGATTATTATGCCAAAGAAACCCATTATGCTCTTATTTTATTTCGTAATCTTTATTTCAGTTTAGCTGCTTGTTGGTTAAAATCACTGGCTTAGTATATCAGTTAAACCTTAAAAAACAAAACGGAGTAAGAGAAACAGAGATTTAGTAAGCCAGTGTAATGTGCATAGTGCAATTTGAGGTTGCATTATGTTTTGAGAGTCATTCGCTTGCTTTATTTTCTGTTCGAATTGGTGATACATGTACTCTTGATGCTTTTCCAACACTGGCAACAGGGTACATATTTTTGTTTCAGTGATGTTTAGTGAAGAAGTAAAACTACATCTCCGTATTTTTGCATGGTTTGTCACCATATTGGAAGCTTTTTGGCTCACATAAGTGTAGCCTATGCGATGCTAACTTTTGTCTATCTGTGCGTGCGTGCGTGCGTATGTATGTATGTCTGTGGTAGAAACTTTAACATTTGACTGAACACCGAAATACTAATTTTACCTGGTTATTATTCAAGCAACAGCTTCAAAGTATTGAAGCAATGATCAACATTTCGTCGGCACGTATGTAGTTAAAGTATGTATCCAAAGAAAACGGGTGGTGGGGGGTTTTGGGGGGGGTAAAAACAGGTGACTGGTTTGTGTCGTGTGTGGTATGTAGACCAGGTCAAGGGGTCAAGGTTAGGTCAGATCGCGTGAAGGATTGTGGTATAGATACAGTTATCACCGAGCTGCAGTTCGCCGATTCGGAGAAGACGATTTCACATTGTTCAGTTTCGTAGCTCCAGAAAAATAGATAAGGAAGATACCAAAGGAGATTTCCTACAGGTTAATCTGCACAGCGTGTTTCCAGTGTCTGCGCGAGGAAGCGCTGTCGAAAGCGCAGTGTCGATCTGTCCATCTGGCAGTCGTGTCCCCGTAAGTAGGCTACAGACAGATCTAGATCTAGTGTCTCGCACTCTTGCACCGTGTCACCTATGCTGTGTGTGTGTATGTGTGACGGAGTGATTGAGTTTGTGTTACTGTTTGTCGATTTCTTACGTGAGCCTTGAAGGCTTCGCCTCTTGTTTTGTGTGTTGTCACTAACTTGCCTTTGAACAAGTGAAGAGAGAGAGCAGACACCACTTGCTAGAGTTGCTTCCCTTTTGTATAGCAGAAGTTTTCAGTTACTGACATGTTTGGCAGAATGGAAGATGAATGCATTGATGCAGTTGTGGCTTTGATATTTTGTGCATGCCTGCTCATATTTAATATGTATGTGTGCTCAGAATGAGTCTTATTTTGTTTGTTTATTTGTGTGTTTGAGGCAAAAATTGTGACCGAGAGCATGGTCAAGTCTATCGGTGTCACAGGCAAACCAGTCACTCGCTTGATTTTCTAATACACAGATTTTATTATGAATGATTAAAGTACAAATACACAATGGCATACATTGCATCGACAATGTACTAGAAGTACAATCTTGCAGGACAACCCATGACAACGTTAACATGTATTGAAAAATTGGTGGTGGTAATATTTCTGTATAATTCATTACAGTGCTTGTGTGTGGATAAATAAGAGAGGGGGGGGGACAGGGGTGGTAGAAGGATCTTGGGCACAAAGTACAACTGGCACGTCAAATTAGGGATGCGCTCCACTGTCACATTTTTTCCACCTGTTAAAGAGTGGTTGGGGTCGAATTTTAAAAAACCAAAGTGGGTAAAGTAAGATGCTGAGCGAAATCTTTACTTGAGGGGGAAAAGGGTCAAGAAACTTTTTAAAACAAAAGATAAAGTGTGTTTGTGAAGGGAGGTGGATGAATTTCAATGGGATGACATGTACATGGGTGCAACCTGGAAAATTCCAAAAACCGGCAAAGCAGGGTTCCTGCAGGGCAGAGCTGATACAATTCAAGGAGTTTTCAAGGACATTTCCAGGACCAAATAAATGCTTTTCAAGGACATGATTTTCCCCAAATTAATGCATTTGACTTTGCTATGACGTTGAAGTTCTGTGTGTGTTCAGCCTTTTCTGCAAAAGCATCTGCGCTTTTGAGCAGGTCAGCCGCACAATCTTCGATCTTTCTTTTCTTTGCTTGGAGAGTCTGAATCTCATCCATGTCAGCCTTTCTTTTTTGCACATGTGTCTCGTTCTTCTTCTTCTCTTTCTCTGCCTCCAAGTACTCAGAGTACCTTTGCCGAGCACTAGGCAACAATTTGGAAAAATCAAGTACTTTTCAATGACTATTTAACAAAACTCTATTTTCAAGCACTTTTCAAGGCCTGGAAAAGGTTTTCCAATTTTCAAGGAGTTTTCCAGGGTTCAAGGACTCTGTACGAACCCTGGGCAAAAGTTGGGGTCCAAGCTTTTTTAGTATTTAAAATGCCAAAAAAAAACTCTCCTGGAACAAAAACATCGGCAGCCGATAAAACCGGCAGCCGGCAGAGTTGCACCCATGCATGTACGTTGGTGAAACCTTGGAAGAACAAAGTTGAACTAAAACTGAGCAGCGTCAGCATTTTTTGTGCAAAATGAAACAAATCAGCTGTACAGTTTCTCTGTCAGAAAATTATCCTCAAAGCAAAGTGGCAGGAACAAAAAAAGAAGCAAAAATTCGTCCTAACAAAATGTACTCAAATCTATACCAGGCTTGAACTTAGCAAAAGCGATAATTATTGGCATGTTAGGATTTTTCAGTGTATCATACAGAGAAAAAAATAAAATCCTGCTTGCAATGGAAAGGGATGAGCAAAGCAAGATTAATTAGGGTCTGTGTATTTTGGCCAGTTTATGAATCAATGGGCAAGAAGTTTAAGTGTTCGTAAAACACGCACAAGTTCATTTACGCTCAATTTTTACAGTGTGTGTGCAAACATCACAAAGAAAGATTAAAGAATTTGATGCTACACTCTTTGATTTAGAACTGATGAAAGAGGGGGGGATTTATGTACAGGTTAATACTTTGGACAATGCAAGCATAGATGAAATGGATGAATGAACAGTAACAAATAAAAATAAAAAAGGTCTTTGAATAGTTTCAAATAAACAGTATCTCCTTCTACCAAGTACAATCCAAAAGACTTTGAAGCACAAGCAAAACAGACCAGACTGTACCCAACACAGAATCATGCACACAACACAGAAGCCAGCTCATATAACAAAAACATTTAAAATCACCGTTATATATTAGCAAATCACATCGTATAGCTATTCCAGCCTTTCTCCCTGCAACGCATTTGCACTTACATTGCACCGTACAGAACTGCATGTTTGCATGTGGTTTGTTCATACTCCCAAATCCCGTAACAGTATTCCAAACCAGGTGTTGGGTTACTCAGTGGGGGAATCAAAAGAAGAAACATTGCTTTTGACAACATATTTTCGAATGTTATATATGAAGTCTTATATCGCGCGCGTATCTTCAGACTTGGACTCAAGGCGCAGGGATCTAATTATACCGTGTGATCTGGAATTTTTTACACAATACATCACGCATTCACATCGACCAGCAGATCGCAGCCATTTCGGCGCATATCCTACTTTTCACGGCCTATTATTCCAAGTCACACGGGTATTTTGGTGGACATTTTTTATCTATGCCAATACAATTTTGCCAGGAAAGACCCTTTTGTCAATCGTGGGATCTTTAACGTGCACACCCCAATGTAGTGTACACGAAGGGACCTCGGTTTTTCGTCTCATCCGAAAGACTAGCACTTGAACCCACCACCTAGGTTAGGAAAGGGGGGAGAAAATTGCGAATGCCCTGACCCAGGGTCGAACTCGCAACCTCTCGCTTCCGAGCGCAAGTGCGTTACCACTCGGCCACCCAGTCCGAATGACAGATAAAAGAGCATACCAGAAGGAATATCTGATTTGATCTCCTCCTGCTCATTATTCATGAAGCTTCAGTCATTCTTCTTCCAGTCCTCTCTCCCCAAAATCTTTGTGTACTTTGAAGAAAATGAGTGTGCTCAACATCGATAAATTTCACCTGTAGTGTAGCAACAGAAATAAAACAAAAGGAAACAAAACTATTCTAGGATCTTTTTCGCTAATTTCAACCACCCATAATGTACTGGTTGTATTTCTGAGCACAAACTACTGCACACATTTTTAGAGTTCCCAGGTCTGTTATGGTTACAGAAATCCTAAACTTCTTGTGAAAATCACCGCATTGGCATGAGAAACCTGGTAACAGATGTGAACCACACGCACCCTGTGAGAACACTGCAACTGGATTCGGTACATTTAGTGCACGTGCCCACCAAGCCAATACCCAAACTCATGAATGCACAAATGGCTATAATACAAAGCATTCAACAAGGACTAGGAAAACCATAAACAAACGAATGAACAATGCACACCAGTTGAGCAACAAAACAGAAAAAGCGGCCGATACTTCTATTTGTGTTAAGACTTTATTGTAAAGCTATCACACGCGAATGCATTTCTTTGACTGGTTATGTGCAGAGAGAAAAAAAAAGTTGAAAAGAAAGCATGGCAGAGAGATATAAAAAGAAAGAGACATTGAGAAAGAGAAATAATGACAGGAAGAGATCTCACATTGAGCAACAATCAGCAATCGCAAAAAAACAAATCTAAAAATAAATGAACAGCAATTGGTCTTAATATAAACCAAAAAGCATACAAACACAAGTCATCAAGTGTAATACTTGAAAATACGCAAATTAAAACAAAAATGCATTCATCAAAACACATCCATGGTCTTCTTCCCATTTGAATCAATCAAAGTGTATAGTAATCCTGATGAACTCTTGATGCAAAAGTACATTTCTCAAAACAAAAAAAGTCTATTCAATCTAAATAATCTGTCGAATACAGCGAACTATGTGTTATCAATCATTGTAAATTTCACTATGTTACACAATATTTATTCTACTTTAAAATCACCTGCTTAAACTACCTGGAAATGAAAAACGCTAAGCAGAAAAATCAAACCAAAATTGGTAAATGCATCACGCGCCTTATTATATATGTACATTATGTGCTATACACAGCCTCAGTCATGCATACTAAATATAATCAAAAAGGAAAGTACCACCTCTTCTCAAACACAAGGTGTGCAAACATGAAAAGTTCGTTTGATTTTGAAAAGCTTGACACCTGGGCCACCTAAACAGGACATACAATAAACAAAAAGTTACAAAAAGACCTGAACTTTTCAAAAGCATTCCCAAAGATGTCAACAAATGCCTTCAAGGTATAAAAAGTACTGGTTATTACAATAATCTTCAGGAATAATTGAGACAGAAAATAGACCCTTTTTAGCAAGTGTTCCAACACAGTTCAGATCACGTTATATCCATCTCGCTGTTGATGAAAATCAGAAAAACACATTGCTTTGTTGCAACAGAGTACAAGATAGCAGTTCCACCCTTAATGCAAGATCAGTGAAAAGATGAATAAAGAAGCTACCAAGTTTCCATTCATACAACATTACATGAACACACAGACATGAGCTAACACACCCACACTGCACACGCACATTGCATTCATTCATACACACACACACTGTTCATTCACTCACTCGCTCACTCTCTTTTATGCTGAAACTGGAAACAGCTGCAACTTATCATCTCAACTCAACTTAAAAGAGAGACTAGCTGACCTTATAATTCCAATACATGTACTACTGTCATCATGAACACTTCAAAATTTCATAGTCGATCTGTAGCAAACTGTATACATTTTTTTTTTAAATAAACAGAAAAAGGAAAACCTTGGTCAAATTAAAATAAACCCGAAAGCTCAAAAACACTTTGATCCCAAATAAAACATGACATCTGATTGGAAGGTAGACAATTCTGAAGAAGACACTATTTAAGCTGGTAATGGTATGGATAGCCTTTATGACATGATTAGCATATCTTGTATTTCTTTTCATAATCAGCATCTCAATGTTTATAAAGACTCAGAAATGATACTTCATGATAAAAACACCATTGTTCATTCAAAGCAAAATACAACTTTAAATCTTTGTTCTTCTAGGGCACAATTAATCTCAAGTATATGTACACACTGACAAAATGTGAACATGAATAATGGTGAACCTGAAATCAATTAATAATAATGATAATAATTTAAAAAAAACACAATTGTCTCATTCTTGATGAGGAATTTTTTTGCATTTCTGTTTGTGTACCTAAACATTGGTGCAAACAAAAGCATACTCAATCTACTACATGTAGTTAACATTTGCACAGTCTCTTAATTTTGTTTGTTTGTACTACATTGCCTATAAGACTGAGAACTACGATCAACATGATTAACTCTACTAACCTGGGGAGGAATTATCAACATGTAGAGTCAGATCTTCTTGCTGCTGGTTAATTTGTACTCCTGCATTCTCTATTCACACCATTCTGCTGGCATGCTAAATCTTGCCTTACATTTTCAACACCCAACAGCGACAAGGTGAATGATGTACACTCTTTCAGTTTCTTTCCTCTTTGGCAGGAAGTATGTCATTTATCATTTTCAATGAATGATCACACTAAACAAACCTGGCTCTAGTTGCTTGCATCTTTGTGAGATGGCCAATGTTTGGAGAAAGTTTTGCACAACAGGCGCACACCTCATGGGTACTTTATGGCCAAACAAACTTGCACCCACTACTGACAAGCAAGCAAGGCTGGCTCTAGTTGCTTGCATCTTTGTGAGATGGCCAATGTTTGGAGAAAGTTTTGCACAACAGGCGCACACCTCATGGGTACTTTATGGCCAAACAAACTTGCATCCACTACTGACAAGCAAGCAAGGCTGGCTCTAGTTGCTTGCATCTTTGTGAGATGACCAATGTTTGGAGAAAGTTTTGCACAACAGGCGCACACCTCATGGGTACTTTATGGCCAAACAAACTTGCACCCACTACTGACAAGCAAGCAAGGCTGGCTCTAGTTGCTTGCATCTTTGTGAGATGGCCAATGTTTGGAGAAAGTTTTGCACAACAGGCGCACACCTCATGGGTACTTTATGGCCAAACAAACTTGCATCCACTACTGACAAGCAAGCAAGGCTGGCTCTAGTTGCTTGCATCTTTGTGAGATGGCCAATGTTTGGAGAAAGTTTTGCACAACAGGCGCACACCTCATGGGTACTTTATGGCCAAACAAACTTGCACCCACTACTGACAAGCAAGCAAGGCCTGGTTATCGTTTCAATGCAGATGTGACAAATATTTAGTATTTATCTGTCTTCTAAAAGCTACTGAACCAAGCCTGCAGATGTAAAATAGGTTATCGTTCTTTCTGCTAAAAGTCACACGCAAAAGATTTCCGAATTACCAGAGATGAATCCTTCCAGATGAAAACAAATGGAAGAATGCAGGTACAGTGGTACCTGCAATGAAAGGACACAAGCCATACATTGCAGGTGGCAACAGGAGGTGTCCTTTCCTGTGAGGTGTCCTGTCATTGGAAGGGCCTTAGATCGCAGGTACCTCTGTAATGTAAACTCTGGCTGAAAAGTTTTGGGAAAGCTCTGTATCATGAATTTGTCATGACCCTCTCTTGGTTCAGATCTTTATTTTCTTCCAGCACACTGCCTGCAAATCGCTAGAATTCAAGCTTCACGCATGGCCACATGCACCAATGAACATTTTTTTTCTCATTTCTACTTCTATTTTTTACTATTTCTACTTCCTTGTCAGTAACTCAGCGAGACACACCTCATCCCTGCTCTCACTGGCTATAACGTCAAAGTGTCAAATGTTTTCACCTGGAGTTCCACAAAAGAGCTTTACACACTCCATGTACCTCGGTTTATCAACACCTCCAAGGCAGAACACACAAAACAAAATCTACTCTACCTATCCCCATACAAAACCATCATAATTCTGATTCCCTTACTCTTTTAATGGTAATTGGTACGGTACATTTCTGCATATATTAGCAACCTCAGAGACCAGCTGCGTGGGAATTACTTCAATGAAGTATCTTAGCACCCTGGTGACCAGCCTAGCTCTCAGCTAATAGATACATGTACTACATACTTAACGTCAAGTCTCAATAACAACAGAGCAAAACCAATAGTGCTGCAGGTGTGTGCATACGTGTATGCGTGTGTGAGCACACAGACATGCATAATGTGCGTGCATGTGTATGCATGCGCGTGTGTGTGAGACCGTGAAGAACCAGGGGGTAGCAGTTCAGATGTGATGATCGCTCCATGTCGTGAATAAATGCTCCGACTCTCTTTTTCTCTGTCAGCTGGAAGAAGTTGCTCTTATGTCTCTTTTTAGAACCGGGTGATGTCCTCCTGTTGAGCCTTCTTGAACTTGAAGTCTGTGCCTTCAGGAAGCCACAATCCCAAGTTATCTGTGGCCTAGCTCCTGTCGTATAGCTGCAACACAAACAAGACATTTGAGCGAAAATAAAATATGGTCAACCCTGTCTATAACAACCACCCAAAGGATCAACCAAAATGTGTCATTATAAACAGCTGGTTGCTATGGAAAGGTGGATTATATACATCAACAAAACCCTTGTTGGGGATCCTTTAAGATTGCTGTTTTGGGCAGAAGGTTGTCATGGAGAGGTGATCGCCAGAGAAGGTTCGACTGTACAGTAGAACCCCCTATTTACGACTTTGGAAAAACCTTGAAAATTAGGTCGTAAAAAGGGGGGGTCTTAAAATGGGGGTTTGAGTTTTTGGCCCGGGCGGTCATGAATTTGGTTGCAGTGTACGTACTGTTATGTACTGTCATGTTTACACACAAACACACAGTTGCAGTTTACTGTCATATCAACACACACACACACACACACCCAAACACATTACAGCAGAACAACTTTAACTCAAATTTCAAAGAAAATTTACTCATGGCGTAATGCTCGCTCCCCGCTGAGTGAAGCACATTTGACATTGTGGCGCAACCAGTAAAATCCGAATGTCCTAACTCGATAGAAAGCATAACGACTTTTCTCCCGAATTATCTTTCCGCTCACATGAATGTTTCTTCGCCTTGCATCGCTAAACTTGTCCCATACACGATCGTTGAGGTTTTAGCACAGGCACCTCTCTTTGCGTACTTTCGCTTCACTGTCCTTCTCGCCATCTCGATAACACTGAGTCCTTATCATTGACGATACACAGGATTTGCGTCTTCCCGACTCCTAAGGAAGTCGCCGCGGATTGCCATTTCGCTCGATTAGCGATTACTTTATTAGCTCTCTACTCAAGAGTCGGCGCTTTTCTCTTTCTTTCGCGAATCTTCGTTTGTCAACAAGTCGTCGTGACAAGATAGCGTACAGAGGAAAACCGGATGTATTAGGATCTCGCGCGTGCGAGATTTCGGGTTTTTTTCTTTCTCACGGTAGTTGCACGAGAGCCGCCATGTTGTGTTTTCGTCTGCTCGACTGAAAATGCGCGAAAGTCGTAATTCATCCCCAAAAGCTCGGTCGTAAGTCGCGTTTTGGGGTGAGTCGTTCACTGGGGGTTCATTATATAGTAGAACGCATCCGTGGTAGAAAAATCAGTCGTAAAAAGGGGGTGGTCGTAAACCGGGGGGTCGTTAAGGGGGAGTACTACTGTACCACCAAGAAGCAAATACAAAAGTGTTTCCATCTATTCTAAACCTGTGTTTTCTAGTATGAGACACAAACAAAAGCAAAGCTAACACAGATTTGAGCAGAATACTTTCTGGATGATCACTAATTTTGGTAATCCTACTTCATCAAATACATAATTTGAGATCAGACAAAAACATAAATAACATTCTTTACAGCAACATGAACTATTTGGAAAGTCAGAAGGAACTTAAAATATTACCCCTTCGTGTCTTTTGCTTGGTATTCTATCAAGAGGTGGTTGCCAGGGCAGGTCTAACAGCATATATATAAGGTCCCCCTTGAGGAGGGTCTGAAGCTCCCAATAGGCTGTCTGTGAAGGGATACCTATTTCTCTCTCTTTCTCTGCTGAGAGATTTTAACACATCTTGGAAGAAAGTCTCTGCTGACTTTCAATTGTTTCTTTCACAATTTTTGATGTTTTATAATGTGGTCACCGTGAAAGTTGCGTCCCCCACAAAGGGACTTTGCTCTGTAACTCTCGGTCCCCCTTGAGGAGGGTCTGATGCTCCCAATAGGCTGTCTGTGAAGGGATACTTATTTCTCTCTCTTTCTCTGCTAAGAGATTTTAACAAATCTCGGATGAAAGTCTCTGCCGACTTTCAATTGTTTCTTTCACAATTTTTGATGTTTTATAATGTGGTCACCGTGAAAGTTGCGTCCCCCACAAAGGGACTTTGCTCTGTAACTCTCGGTCCCCCTTGAGGAGGGTCTGAAGCTCCCAATAGGCTGTCTGTGAAGGGATACTTATTTCTCTCTCTTTCTCTGCTAAGAGATTTTATTACTAATTCAGTGCCCCATATGGCTTTTTGACCAATCAGGACGGATTCTAGGTGACCTGTTAAATGTTATAACGGTCAGGCAGGGACCCTTTTTGTTTATCAAGCTAAAAATTGACAAAACAAATTAAAAATTTAAATCAACAATATCAGCGTGATTTATTCTACAGAATGACACTTCAAATGCTGTCAGATAATACTCTCTTTATCTACAAAAATACCGATAAGCGAGTTTTGTCGGTGGGTGCTTTACGGAACAGCAAGGTACCGCCCATCCTCTGAGTGTGAAATGCCGACCCGCTCACTTGAAATCTAAATGACCTAAGCTCGGAAAATCAAGTGAAATTGCGTCACTCGCGTTACGTCAAATGTATCTTTACGTCATTTCCCATCCGTCTTGAGTCGGTTCTAAATCTGTCGCTCTCTATTCAACAAGAAAAGCGAAGCAACCGAAACGCATGTTGAACATGGTTTATCTTGTGAGATTGTTGTGTGTCAAACGCATTTGATCTGTGAATATTCATCACGTCAGGAGTATTACTCTGATTGGCTGACCCAGGTCACGAGAATTCTTTGACTGACAGGCATAATCAGGTAGGAGCGCTCAAGTTCCAATTTTGGCTGTTCTGTCTAATTCGCGGGGTTGCTTCGAAATTTGTTTTGGTCGAATTAAACGGTAATAAAACCGTTATTTCTAATATGCGGACTGTTAGCAAATGATAACAGTCATGTCTCACAAACGATATCAGCATTCGCCTAAAAGGCTCATGCTTGATATCTTTTTTCTCGACATGCCTGTTATCATTTGCTAACAGTCAGCATATTAGAAATAACTCATATTAACAAATCTCGGAAGAAAGTCTCTGCTGACTTTTAATTGTTTCTTTCACAATTTCTGATGTTATATATGAGCCTTTGCCAAAAGGTGCCATTTCGGACCCATGTATTTTTGGAAAGCAAGTGTAATTAACTGGATTACCCCAACATGTTTACATGTATTGTGCTTTGAAAAAGGGAGTTTGATGAATGCTTTTTTTAATGTTTTGAAGCCTGTTGTTGTTGTGAATGTTAAATAAAAAATAAAATGTTTTAAACATACACCAGAAACGGCCCCGAAAAATTTTGGACATTTTGGTGTCCTCGGGAAATTTTCGATTTTTCATGGTCTGCATCACTTTATCGGTTTTAATCAGCGTATTTCATACAGTCTAAGCATGCAACTCTTAGTAGAATGTGCAACAATCGTAATTAGAACCAGAATTTACCGAAAACCTCGCCCAGTAAATACCCGGTTATTTTCGAAGGCCTCATGTCCGCAGACCAACTTGTTTACAGATTCGATTTTCGCCGGTCTTGGTGCTTTGAATGGCCGCCATTTTGGATGAAAACGATAGTTTCGTGTTCGAGGAAATAAAAGCAGTGTGTTGCATTTGAGTCAGAATTTGCGAAGTTATTGTATCTAGCAGCTAAAAAGAATCGATGGAGTTTAATGTCCGAAAGTAACGTTTGACACATTTTGTTATTTTTGCAATTTTCACAAAGAAGTTTCGCGAGTATTTTTTTCAAAAGCGTGGAAACCACTAGCTTTGCTTCTTTGGCGTTTCCGGTCACCGATTCGATTAAAATCATGGAGACGACGAGCCGTAAAGTTGAGAAAATATTGTACTGTCTGTTCAGGGTAAGGTGTAGATCTATACGTAACGTTTGACACTTTGTAGATCTAATGTTTGACACTTGCCCATAATTCTTCTCCCGACGAATTGAATTAGCTTATATTATCCCATGACCTGCCTCTTTATCTCTGTTAGCTGAGGAGGTGATTATTCTGAATATTCCATCACAACCATATGGATATCCTATGGATATCCCATCACAACCGAGTTTCGATCTCAACTGTCATTGGTCATTGTCTTTGATTTCAGAGTACAATTGAATAATTTATGGAGGTCATCTGCATATTCAGAGTTTACAGATGGACTACTTTTTACAATTAGTCAAGTTTTGACTAAATGTTTTAACGTATAGGGGGGAATCGAGACGAGGGTCGTGGTGTGTGCGTGTGTGTGTGTGTGTGTGTGTGTGTGTGTGTGTGTGTGTAGAGCGATTCAGACTAAACTACTGGACCGATCTTTATGAAATTTGACTTGATAGTTCCTGGGTATGATATCCCCAGACTTTTTTTCTTCATTTTTTCTTATAAATGTCTTTGATGACGTCATATCCGGCTTTTCGTGAAAGTTGAGGCGGCACTGTCACGCTCTCATTTTTCAACCAAATTGGTTGAAATTTTGGTCAAGTAATATTCGACGAAGCCCGGACTTCGGTATTGCATTTCAGCGTGGTGGCTTAAAAATTAATTTATGACTTTGGTCATTAAAACTCTGAAAATTGTAAAAAAAAAAAAAAAGTTTTTATAAAACGATACACATTTACGTTCATCTTATTCTCCATTATTTTCTGATTCCAAAAACATATAAATATGTTATATTTGGATTAAAAACAAGCTCAGAAAATTAAAAATATAAAAATTATTATCAAAATTAAATTTTCGAAATCAATTTAAAAACACTTTCATCTTATTCCTTGTCGGTTCCTGAAGAGAGAGAGAGAGAGAGATAGAGAGAGAGAGAGAGAGAGAGAGAGAGAGAGAGAGAGAGAGAGAGAGAGAGAGAAAGAAAGAAAGAAAGAAAGAGAGAGAGAGAGAGAGAGAGAGAGTGAGAGAGAGAAAGAGAGAGAGAGAGAATGAGAGAGAGAGAGAGAGTTTGTTTGTTTGTTTGCTTAACGCCCAGCCGACCACGAAGGGCGGCCACACACACACACACACACACACACACACACACACACACACACACACACACACACACACACACACACACACACACACACACAAAACCCGACCGACTGAATATGTAAGTGATCCACGTGTGAAAACCAAAACATAACAGCGCGATGACAGCCAACATTTCTATCCCCGACTGACAAACAGTAACACTGCATGCAAACTGACTTGGGTCAACGATCAAACCAGCACGGCCCGAACTGAATTTGTTGCGCTGCCATTATCGTGCGCAATTCTGGTAAAAATATAAACCCGGTATGCCGAATTGAGTATAACGAAAGTCGATGTCATATACATGATACACAAGGATATTTTAAAATGACTTTCAAAATGTAAAAGCAGATAGCAGACCTTTTTATAAGCAATTTGAATGACTGAATGTCTACATACAAGTCGAATGACGCCGTCCATTATGCTGACAAATGGGAACTAGCTATGCGCATGAATTCATTGACATGAATTTCGACTGCGGAGGCTTTTGGCAAGCTGAAAACAGGCACGGGCAGGTTTTAGTGGAAAAAGTAAGTGTTTTTAATGAAAACGTCGGAGTAATGGGATAAATAGCTTACACACTCCGAGTTCTGATTATCTTGCATATTGTGTAACCTATATACAACTGCTTGCTACTTTTGGAGGCAAATTTGATTGAAGAAAAATTCGATCCTCTGTTTTTGTTAATATCCGTGTTACGATTCAGGAGGATACGTTCATATCCGTGCAACGATTTAGGAGGAGACATATATGTCCTTGTAAATATTGTAGCCAAAGCTGAAAAAATGCTTTTGGGTTAGCAGGGGGAAGGAATATTTTCATGAGATTGTTTTAACACCACCCCCCCCCCCCTCCCCAACATAAAAAAAAATCAAAGTTTTTTTTTTTTAAATTTGGATTTTGCTAGGATTTTACGTACAACTAATTAAAAAAATTCGATTTGATTGAGAACCTTGTTCCAGATGTACATAGACATTAGGTTAAAACTGTATTCTAAATGTCTGTTTGAATATTGTAGTTATTTTTGACATTTTCATTGATTTCATGTCCACTGACTCCATGTAACACGTGACAGGTAGAACGCAGATTTGACCTGTTTTGAACATGATGTTACTTTTTTTGTGGTGCTTTGATGTTCCATAATTACCTAATCTTCAAAATATGAATGTATCCTAAAGGTCTATTTAATATCACAGTTGTCATTTATAACATTTTGAATAATTTCATGTCCACTCACACAGTGTAACATGTGACACGTAGAATGCTGTTATGACTTGCTTTTAACATGTTTTGCTATTGTTTCTGTTTTCATATTCCATAAATAACCTAATCTTTAGATTGTAAATGAAAAGTTAGTGTATGTATAACATTCTGGTTGTTATTTCAAATATTATGAATATTTTCATGTCCATCAATATTTTTGTAACACGTGACACCTACAACAACATGTTTAACTAGTTTGAGCAAACTGTAACAACTTTTAGGGATATTTTTAACATGTGTCAGTGTTTCTGTTGAAGTGTTATATTTTATTTTAGGGTTTATACTTCTTGTGGTTACTTAGCAGAAAGTATCAGTTTTGACTTTTATGATGTTTGAGCGTTTTGCGACATTACGTGACACTGCATTCAAGATTTGGCTCCAAATGTACTTTTAAAGACTGATAATGCTTCTGCAGGGTCTGTTTACTAGAAATAAATCATTACCAGTTGTATGAAATGATATTAATGGCTTCTGTGGTCAGTTTTGTTGCACATGTGGCTTTTCTCAAAATTGGCGTTTTATGGCATATTATCAAACCGTACACATTTCCCAAATGCACAAACCATTCTTTTATTACACAAATGTGTTCATCAAAGACTAATGTATCACTTAAAACACCAAAAAAAATCAACTGAAAAGGTTTAGTTTGTCACAAATGTCCAAGCACCCCCCCAGCACCTTTTGGCAAAGCCTCATATATATATGTTTTGGCCTTAGCAGAACCAAAGTGTGATTACTATGCTTACACTCGTAAGGCAATATCTTTTTTTTACAACAACAACAAAATGCTGTGGTAAACTGTAACCATCTTTGCTGCCAACATCATGCTCAAAGCCTCAATCACCCACCATCAATAATCTCCACTTTCATGCGGCCCATTTCTCGACGCATTTCTGTGAGAATTTCCTGTTTCAAGCTTTCAAGGTCACCTCCTCCGTTCACTGGACCGACTGCCTCCTGCCCTGTCAAGGATGGATTTCGTCTGCAGAAAGAAAGAGAAGTTGTTACTCTACAGGTACAAATGTATTATCAGTGATACTTTGGCAGTGTTGATCTGAGGCCGAGGCCTTGGTCACCAACGCATACTTTTTTGATTCAACACATTGGCTGCACAATCATACAATTAAGCGAATGTGTATGAAGTGGTCTGGAAAGTTTCGTACTTTCCCTGTACTAGATAGCAGAGACAACTCTAACCCATCCCAAAAGCCCCTCCACCCTTACCCCTTAACTTCACAGTAGGTTGGCAACTTCCTTTTCATTTTCATAACTTTATTGTCCCATCACAGGGAAAATTTGGGTCACTTCCTCAAAGTGGAAAGCTAGCAGCAACAGAGTCGCGCTACCCATGTGTGTGCGTGTTTAGGTGTAATCAGCCACCTGCACTTATGGCAGAATGACCGAGGTATTTTACGTGCCTGAGTGTTAACATGCGGGTGGAACATGGATACCGTCTCTGAGTTTGCACATATGTTTACACGTGCCCGGCCCGGCCCGGATTCGAACCCGTGACCCTCGTATCACAAGTCCAGTGCTCTACCAACTGAGCTACCAGCCCCCCCCCCCCCCCCCTTTAGCCGACTATGCTGCTCTATAACAAAGATAAATCTGCATATCACAGCATCCCCAGTCCTCTCCTCTAATTAAGCATCACATCAAACCTCCATTCAACCCACTGAACCATGTAATCTTCCCTCTTTTCCACAAAAGCCACAGCAATGGGGAGATAGCTCAGTCGGTAGCGGCGCTGGCTTTGAAACCAGTTGTCGCTATGGGCGTGGGTTTCCTCAGAGTCAACTTGGTGCAGACTCTCCTCGGTTACTGATCATCCTCGAATGCACGCATGTGCATGATAAAGATTCAAAGGTCACAGCAAAAGTCTCAGGCCTTGGAAAGCACGAATACATGCATACAGGGGGGACAAATTGGGTACTATGATTCTGTGGCCGCAAGCTATCCCTGGGATAGCAGCCCGAATTTCGAAGAGGGAATTCCCCAAGGACAATGATATATGTATCGATTGGAGATTGGATTTCCCTTCTTTGAGTCATGTGACGTCAGAGGCCTACAAAACTTTATAATTGGGTGTTTCAGGTTGACCGAAACTTTAAAGGAACTACAAAACACACGTCATGTGTTTGATTGCATGTGTGTGTGCTGTTCAATGTCAAAACAACAACAAAGTCAGTACATGACGTGTGTTTTGTAGTTCCTTTGAAGTTTCGGTCAACCTGAAACGCCCAAATATGAAGCTTATGTGTTTGATTGCATGTGTGTGTGTGCCCGGGCTCGTTCAATCGTCAAAACAACAACAAAGTCATAGTACCTGAAAGGAATTCGATCGATACATAAATGTTATTTGCGTTTTTGACCAAAATATGACATTTTACACAGATCGAGACAGTCATTGTTCACCTCGACCGCTATCGCGGTCTCGGAGAACAATGACTGTCTCGATCTGTGTAAAATGTCATATTTTGGTCAAACACGCAAATAACGTATAATATATATATATCATTGTCCTTGGGGACGACTTGTGTCTGTCTGGGGACGACTTGTGTCTGTGTGTGTGTGTGTGTGTGTGTGTGTGTGTCCGCGATGCACGGCCAAAGTTCTCGATCGATCTTTTTCAAATTTGGAGGCCATATTCAGCTACATCCCGGACACAACCTCATCGATGAGATATTTCAACACGTGCTCTCAGCGCGCAGCGCTGAACCGATTTTGGTTTTTCTCTGGATCCACTCCCAGTAACTCTTCCTCATCTTCTCCAGTGTTTTCAGCATTTATCTCCCTTCCTTCGTGTGGCGTCAATCCATATTCCCGTTACTACTTTTAGAATGTCACTGCACTGTCCAGAACGCTTTCCTTGCACCCGCAAGTTGTCCTTAGTGTAAAAGTGAAAAGGTCGAATCAATTTATAGCCACGCGAAAAATACACTGCCATCTATCTCTATATATTTATAGATATAGATATACATATATATATACGGCTTCTCTGTGTGTGTGTGTGTTTGTGTGGGCAACACCTGTGGATTGTAGAGTTCTGTTTGTGATGTGGTCTGGCGGCTTTGGTGTGTCTGTATGTTCAGGCCTTCCTTCGAGAAGCCATAACAGTTATTCTCAATCCCGTTTGAGTGGACTTCGCCTTCAAAGGTGATTGTGGTGTTTTGGCACTCGATTACATTTGGCGTCGTCGACAGCGATGGGACTCGACATGAAATGTTCAGGCCACTGAATCATTTTCGTGCTGTTCCCATTCCACCTGGGAGGGACCAAAGCTTGGCGGGTCCATGGTTCAGAACTTTGGGGACAAAGTTCGTTCAAAGGGGGTCGAGTGTGACAGGGAGACTACCGTCGCCCTTCACAGCAGACTCTGCAGAGTTGTTCGCCTTAGAAGTTGTGGGCTTTCCTTGCATGTACCCGTAAGTTGTCATCACTGTAAAAGTGCAAAGGTCGAATCTATTTATCGAAAAATCCACTGTCATCTATGTGTGTGTGTGTGTGTGTGTGTGTGTATGTGTGTGTGTGTGTGTGTGTGTGTGTGTGTGAGCATGCAAAACCCACCAACCGGGTTTATGTATATGTTTCACACAGTACCAACTGGGGCAATTTGACAAGTGGGTTCCAAATTTTGAAACCCAGTTGTTTAAACGTCTTTTTTGACGGAAAGAATGTCATAACCATGTTCAAAATGACATTCTTTCCGTAAAATAAAAAAATAAAAACTTTTTTTTTTAACGGAAAGAATGCCATATTCAAGATGATGACACTCTTTCCGTCAAAATTCCGTCCCCTATAGGCTACGAAATAGGTCAAATTTTATGCCTTTTTTAGTGTCAAATTCGTCCATGCCGGAGCGGATACTGCAGTCAGTGCGGTTGTAGTGCAAGCGCACTACAAAGACACTGCGCGCAGTGCCGTTGTAGTCCAAGTGCACTATCGGCTAGGAACCCACTTTGGGGGTTTTGCGTGCGTGTGTGTGTGTGTGTGTGTGTGTGTGTGTGTGGAGGCAACACCTGTGGATTGTAGAGTTCTGTTTGTGATGGGGTCGGGCGGCTTTTGTCTGTCTGTATGTTCTGGCATTTGAGAAGCCATAACAGATAATATAGGGCTTAGAAATAAGCTCTAAAATTCTCAATCCCGTTTGAGAGGACTTCGCCTTCAAAGGTGATTGTGGTGAACCGCCACGCTGTCTGTCTCTGTCTCGCGATTCACCCCGGCAAAGCCGGATATTTCTCTAGTATATATATATACTAGATGATTACCCGCTTCGCCGGGTACCGGCTTCGCCGGGAAGAAGTAGAGCCGAATACCAGGCTGCGCCTGGGACCCGGCTTTGCCGGGTGTACGCCAGCTTTGCCGGCGCACGAAGGAAAGGAGATAAACGCACAAAACACTGGAGACCTTCTAAAAATAGTAACGTGCAGTGACCTTCTAAAAATAGTAACGTAGTAACGGGAATATGGATTGACGCCACACGGAGGAAGGGAGATAATCGCGGCTGAAAACACTGGAGAAGATAAGGAAGAGTTACTGGTAGTGGATCCCGACAACAAAACAACAAAAAAATCCGTTTAGCGCGCACAGCTGAATGAGGTTGTGTCCGGGGTGTAGCTGAATACGGTGTCCAAATTTGAAAAAGATCCACCGAGAACTTTGGCCGTGCATCGCGAACAGACAGACAGACACTAGTCGTATATATATATAGATACCAAATAACAGGTCTCATCCACAAAGTGTATACATACATGAAATTGTCACATTTTTCACAAAAGCCACAAACAGCATCCCGTAAGTATAAATAAATGAAAATAATCTCACTTTCTAACAAGCTTGGGAGACTGTGACTGTGATCCATTAACCTGAGCTGGACTGGGGGTGCTCTGTTTCTCCCACGGCCGTCGCACTTCCGCCGGGGGAGGCGGGCCCGCTGACTGGGGGTCTGAATCCTGGAATATCAACAGTCAGTCAGGTCTAAAAGCAGGAAGTAATTTACTGTCACACTGTTTGTTTTGGGGGATGTCATGGAGTAGACAAACAAGAACAAGTACTTAACTGTCTGCCTTTACAAAACAGAAATTTGCCTTAAGGCCTGCCTCACAATTACAGAACGATATTGCAGAGGGACATATAAAGATTGAACATTAGATTAGACATCGTGTATCGTATTTGAATACAGTGTAAAATATTCCTTCTCCTCTACAAAGAAGTAAAATGATGTATATCATTGTGCACTCTCATACAATCTTTCTCAAAATAACAAGAAAGGAAAACTGTACTTTGTTTATACATTCCTCTGACCAAAAAAAAAAAAAAAAACCCAGAAAGGAGGAAGTGTTTTGTCCATACAAACACTTGTTAGAAACAAGAAGGGCAAAGCCCATACGACTCACATGCTTTACACATTTTTCCTACCAAAATACATGTGACCTTGACCCAGGGTCAAGGTCATCCAAGGTCATGCAACACAAAGCTGTTAATTCAAGACATAGGAAGTACAATGGTGCTTATTGGCTCTTTCTACCATGAGATATGGTCACTTTTAGTGGTTCACTACCTTATTTTGGTCACATTTCATAAGGGTCAAAGTGACCTTGACCTTGATCATATGTGACCAAATGTGTCTCATGATGAAAGCATAACATGTGCCCCACATAATTTTTAAGTTTGAAACAGTTATCTTCCATAGTTCAGGGTCAAGGTCACTTCAAAATATGTATACAATCCAACTTTGAAGAGCTCCTGTGACCTTGACCTTGAAGCAAGGTAAACCAAACTGGTATCAAAAGATGGGGCTTACTTTGCCCTATATATCATATATAGGTGAGGTATTCAATCTCAAAAACTTCAGAGAAAATGGGAAAAATGTGAAAAATAGCTGTTTTTTAGACAACATTTATGGCCCCTGCGACCTTGACCTTGAAGCAAGGTGAAGATGCTATGTATGTTTTTTGGGGCCTTGTCATCATACACCATCTTGCCAAATTTGGTACTGATAGACTGAATAGTGTCCAAGAAATATCCAACGTTAAAGTTTTCCGGACGGCCGGACGGACGGACGTCCGGACGGACGGACGGACGGACGGACGGACGGACGACTCGGGTGAGTACATAGACTCACTTTTGCTTCGCATGTGAGTCAAAAAAGCATCCTCCTATTAAGTATGATTCAGTACTGCACATGAATACTAACAGATTTTTTCACTCTGTCCTTGAACTGTTTCTGTCTCTGGCCGTTTTCACTGTATTGAACTTTAGTACATGTATTAAAAAAGGCAATAATATTCTGAAAACTTTTACCAGAACAATGTTGGTGTGAAAAAGATCATTTCACTCTAAAAAATTAATAACTTCCTTTCTTTCTTATCTTTAACTCCACATTTTAAGCACTTTCAGTTTCATCACAATTTTCTCATCGAACTCTGAAAGAATAGAAATGACAATGTTCAGACTCCATCCCACACATTATATCCTCCTCCTCCCCCCCCCCCCCCCCCCCTCCCCCCGGCATACATACATGCACACCCACTCTCTCCAACTTATTTGGAAATGCATGTCAGCCTTACCTGTCCTGCATTTTCCGCCTTAGCTCGACGAGCAGCGAGTTTCTTCTGCATCTCACTCATCATATCTCCCATGCCGCCCGCCCCACCAGTGCTGCTGCTGCGCCCGATGGTCCCCGTGTCTGACGGCCCTGGACTGGGCATAGGCATGGGCAGGGACTCTTCCACCTGAAAGTCAAAGGACATTCTCCTGTGGTCAGTAGATTCTCAGAGAGACGGAAAGGACATTCACCAATGGTCAGTACTGGGCAGCAAAGCTAAGTGGATTCTCAAAGAAACCCAAAGGACATTCTGCAATGGTCAGTGTATTTTCAAAGAAACCCAAAGTACATACTCCAATGGTCAGTACTCGGCAGCAAAGCTCAGTAGATTCTCAAAGAAACCCCAAGTACATTCTCCAATGGTCAGTACTCGGCAGCAAAGCTCAGTGGATTCTCAAAGAGACCAAAAGAACATTCTCCAATGGTCAGTACTCAGCAGCAAAGCTCAGTGGATTCTCAAAGAGACCAAAAGAACATTCTCCAATGGTCAGTACTCAGCAGCAAGGCTCAGTGGATTCTCAAAGAGACAAAAAGAACATTCTCCGATGGTCAGTACTCGGCAGCAAAGCTCAGTGGATTCTCAAAGAAACCCAAAGGACATTCTCCAATAGTCAGTGGAGAATAAGAAACCCAAAGGACATTCTCCAATGGTCAGTACTGGGCAGCAATGCTCAGTGGATTCTCAAAGCAACTCAAAGTATATTCTCCAATGGTCAGTACTCGGCAGCAAAGCTAAGTAAATTCTCAAATGTCCACTCCCGCAGGGTTCGTTACATACACAAAAATGCAATTTTCTTGTTTCTCTCAATATTCATGTTGGTACACAGAGGAATGATTTCTCAGAGAAATATACAAGACTCCCCTTTCGTGTTGGTACACAGAGACAGAGCCAGATGAACACGAACAACAGACTTTTCCCCTGCCCAGGAGACGCATGACACAGAACTGTTGTAGGAGAACAGTAATAGTATCTCAAAGTGTCAGTGTTGGGCCCAGGAGTTCACTGGAACCTCAACTCTCTACTGATGTAGGAATCAACACATGAACATCAGTTTAAATTCATTTTTCAGAGTATTCAGAACACTGGGTGCACACAGACACAGTCCTCTTCACACATACATAAACAGACAGCTGCTCTAATAGTAATATCCCCTCTTCTACAGAGGGAAACTGCTGACTTTCTGATAATATAGCCTGCACTCACGGAAACAATACTGAAAAAGCTGCAGGAAGTTACAACTTTCATCACAGCTTGTGTCAGAATGCCAGAGCAGATGGGCCAAAAAAATCAAAAGTCCCTCCACACAACAGAACTATAGTTACGTCTGCAATGAAAGGACACTCTCGGGACCAGCCACAAGTGTCCCTAATTTGCAGGTGGCCTGTCATGACAGGTGTACTTTGGTCAAGATAATGGACGAAGGGACAGCATGTGTCCTTTCATGGCAGGTGTCCCCTCATCAGAGTACATGGCAGGTACCACTGCATTGTCAACAGAGTGCCAGGCTGCCGCTAGGAACACACTTCAAAAGTCAAACACGCACTTGCTGGGAACAGCTGATACATTGTCACCAACTTCCTGGTGAAGGTCACACAGCTGCCTGTTATTTTGTTTGCATACAATATAATTTGCACTTGTACATAAACAGGAGAACACTAATGAATAACCTACCAAGAAGTCTTAAAAATAAACGGGTCTTCAAAGTGGGTTTCCACTGTATTACAAAAATGTCATCTACCTTATCTGTACGCCTCAGCTTAGCACCCTGCAAGGCGGCAGCCAGTCCACCAGTGTTTGCACAAGAAGGGCCGCCCACCGAAGCTGGAGGGGGAGGGGGGGCTGCAGGTGGGGGTGCCCCACCTGACGGTGGGGGAGGGGGAGCTGGGGGTGCGGGAGGGGCAGCAGGGGCGGGAGGGGCCGGGGGAGCGGCTGGTGCCGCAGGAGTGGCTGGCGTGGGAGGAGCAGGAGGGGCAGCCTGAGGTTTCGGTGGGCCCATGCTGGCGGGTGTAGGCTCGTACATTCCTGAAATAGGATTGAGTTTTACATCAACAACTCATGTATTTGAGACAATACAAATCAATCTGGGACAAACGTGAAGCATCTGAAACATTGTACACCTGTCACATCTGAAATGCCATATACCTGAAACTTCATACATCTGAAATATCTGAAGCATCTGAAATTTCATATATCTGAAGCATCTGAACCATCCTTCACCAGAGTATAACATCTCATAATCCTGGGTTATCTGAGACATAGTACACTACAGTATCTGCTGACATACACCTGAGCATTGCAAAAGGTCACACACCGGAAGCTGCCAAGACATCATACTCTCCAAGAATCTGAAAGCCATGATGAATTCAGAATGCTGTTGCATGTTATTCTTTTAATATATATGTGCTCAAAAACGGAAAGTTCTGTTTTCCTAACAGACTTTACAGAACAGATCTGAAGTATTTCCAGCAAACAAAGGAGCTTTCTTGTCACCACAAACAAATATAAAATGAAATAAAAGTGAACCAATTTTATATTTTATATTTATAATGCGTGTATGTGTGTACTAGAGGAGTACCCGCTTCGCCGGGTAGCCGGCTTCGCCGGGATGAAATACTTAGAGCCGTACGCCGGCTTTGCCGGGTCCGAACAATGGACCCGCCAAGCTTAGGTCCCTCCCAGATTCGTGGAATGGGAACAGCACGAAAATGATTCAGTGGCCATAATGCCATTCCTGACCATATCGAGTCCCATCCTTGTCGACGAATGTAACCGTGTTAATCACCTTTGGAGGCGAACTCCACTCAAACAGGATTGAGCAATTTAGAGCTTATCTCTAAGCCCTTTTGATCTGTTATGGCTTCTCAAAGGAAGGCCAGTACATACAAATACACAAAAGCCGCCAGACCACATCACAAACAGAACTGAACAATCCACAGGTGTTGCCCACATAGAGAGAGACACACACACACACACACACACAAACACAGAGAAGCCGTATATATAGAGAGATAGATGACAGTGTATTTTTCGCGTGGCTATAAATTGATTCGACCTTTGCACTTTTACAGTGAGGATAATTTACGGGTCCAATTTACGTTCTGGACACTGCGGTGACCTTCTAAAAATAGTAACAGAACGCCGGGAATATCCGAAGATACTATAGTGCACCATACGAAGGAAGGGAGGTAAACGCTGAAAACCTGGAGAAGATAAGGAAGAGTTACTTGTAATGGTGAAATGAACACAAAAACCAAAATCGGTTCAGCGCTGCGCGCTGAGAGCACGTGTTGAAATATCTCATCGATGATATTGTGTCCGGGGTGTAGCTGAATACGGTGTCCAAATTTGAAAAAGATCCACCGAGAACTTTGGCGTTGTGATGTGGTGTAGCGGCTTTGGTGTGTCGGTATGGGGGCCCGGGTAGCTGAGGTGGAACCAAAATCGGTTCAGCGCTGCGCGCTGAGAGCACGTGTTGAAATATCTCATCGATCAGGTTGTGTCCGGGGTCTCTGTGAATAAGCCCACCAAATTTGAAGCAGATCCATTGAGAACTTTGGCCGTGCATCGCGAAGACACAGACACACAGACAGACACAAGTCGTATATATATATATAGATGTGTGTGTCTGTATAGAGCGATTCAGAGATTCTTCTGGACCGATCTTCATAAAACTTGACATGAGAGTTCCTGGGTATGATATCCTGAGACAATTTTTTCTTTTTTTTTAATAAATGTCTCTGATGACGTCATATCCGGCTTTTTGTAAAAGTTGAGGCCGCACTGTCACGCTTTTATTTTTCAACCAAATTGGTTGAAATTTTGGTCAAGTAATCTTCGACGAAGCCCGGACTTTGGTATTGCATTTCAGGTTAGAGGCTTAAAAATTAATTAATGAGTTTGCACATTAAAGTTGTCATTGAAATCGATTTTTCGCAAACATATTTAAAATTGATTGCATTGTATTCCTTATCTTCTCCTGAATTCAAAAATATATAGATATATCATGTTTACTCAAAAAATGTGCTCAGAATGAAAGAAAATAGGTTCAGTAAGTACTACGGACGTGTGCTTCGCGGCGGCGAGCGTAAGCCGTCTTGGTCTTCGGTATGGTTAGCCGTGACTATTTGAATGTAGTCTCGACGATGATTGATTTGTGGTGTTGATCTTGACTAATATCGCTTCACGCGACTTGTTTCCCTCTTTCTTTGTTTATCTCTAGATTCCACTATCTTCTTGGTAAACTTACTGCACGTATTTATGAATCACACAGGTGGGTTTTTTTGTAGAAGGAAATACATGCCAATTAAAATTGATACACCACCACTAGGATGCTATATAAGTACAGGGGACTTCCACTAAATCGCGGTCCACTAAATCCCGAATTCGGCTATATCGCAACGACCTCTTGGACCCCCCAAAAAAACAAGACCAACCTTGAAAAAAACAACTTTTTTTTTGTTATGTGTCTGCCGTTCCGGATTTGCTTTGTGGAGAAGCACGTTTTCTCTTGTTGACTTGTATAGCACACCTCAAACTTCACACCTCATCGCACATCAGTCAAACATGACACCCTTTAGGCAGCATGGTTAGTGGTTGACCATCGTTTATTGTCGGCTGTGCAGTTATGCATGCCGATTTAGGACTTGTCCATTTAATTGCTCTGGTCAGGTGTTTCTACAGCTACAAACCGACACCTAGGCACCCGTTTCTGCTTATTTAGAACAAGAATAGTACAGTTGAACGAGGTGACAAGACTGAGAGAGAGGGAGAGAGAGAGAGAGGGCGGGGGGGGGGGGACAACTGGTGCATATCAACTCCAACTAGAACTAACAGAAGACAGACATGTCCCAACTGACACCCCGGCCTCTCATACAACACCAAAAAAGTATTCATTCAATTCAAATTCTTGTTCACATGTAAAAACCGAGAAATTAAACATAAAAAAATAATAAAGTTTTGCGAATCGGATATATCGCCATCTCAAATCTTTGGACCCGGAAGACCGCGACATAGTGGGAGTCTACTGTATATTGGATGAAGAACTACTCACCACCACCCCCTGACATCTGTCGTCTGTGTGTCTGGTGGTCTTCACGATGTATTCTGCAACACAAAAAGCGCACTTGATGAGACAAAACCACATGGTCACAGGGATTACAGTTACCAGAGTTATCAGATGAAAAAACAAACAATCCCTTATCTCACTTTCCTCAGTATCTCAAAGTAACATGTTGAAGAGTGCAGGTCATTTCTACAAGTGAGTAGTAAAAAAGGGTGATTTCATACTTCATAAGCAGAGAATTTAGCACGTTGACACACCCAGAGATGAAGACTTCTACTCATGAACGGCCCTTCTCAGCAATGGAAAAAGCTCACACAATCTAAATATGTCAGCATTTCCTTTAAGAAAGAGTGCTTATTTAGAGCCGCTTAGGTCAAACACTGTAACTGAATCAGAGGAAAGATTGTGGTACAGTTAACATTCTTGTCATTCAATTTTTAAGGAAAATGCTTGCATCAGTTTTTACTGATATTTACACCACTATCCGAGTAACTATTCTAATGCAAATGTTCAGCAAGGTATTTTGGATTCCTCATTTAGAGATACATGCACCTTCCTTTTCATGTAGACCTTTTTATTTTAATCGCCATAGATCAGCCCACCCCTATACTGAAAAGAGCATCGTTCCACTTGGACACATACCCCGGTACAAACACTCTACAGCCTGGCTGCTTCCTACATAGAGTAAAAACGTCCTTGCAGAATTCAATTTGTAACTTTTTATCAATCTGTTAAACTGGTTCAACTACCGGTACGGTTCACCTAGTGGTAAGGCGTCCGCCCCGTGATCGGGAGGTCGTGGGTTCGAACCCCGGCCGGGTCATACCTAAGACTTTAAAATTGGCATTTTTGTGGCTGCTCCGCCTGGCATCTGGCATTATGGGGTTAGTGCTAGGACTGGTTGGTCCGGTGTCAGAATAATGTGACTGGGTGAGACATGAAGCCTGTGCTGCGACTTCTGTCTTGTGTGTGGCGCACGTTAAATGTCAAAGCAGCACCACCCTGATATGGCCCTTCATGGTCGGCTGGGCAAGCAAACAAACAAACAAAACAAGAAGGGCAAAGCCCATACGACTCACATGCTTGACCTCGACCTTTAGGGTAACTAAACCTAGCAATGACATCATACACTAAGAACTGCTTTACACATTTTTCCTACCAAAATACATGTGACCTTGACCCAAGGTCAAGGTCATCCAAGATCATGCAACACAAAGCTGTTAATTCAAGACATAGGAAGTACAATGGTGCTTATTGGCTCTTTCTACCATGAGATATGGTCACTTTTAGTGGTTCACTATCTTATTTTGGTCACATTTCATAAGGGTCAAAGTGACCTTGACCTTGATCATATGTGACCAAATGTGTCTCATGATGAAAGCATAACATGTGCCCCACATAATTTTTAAGTTTGAAACAGTTATCTTCCATAGTTCAGGGTCAAGGTCACTTCAAAATATGTATACAATCCAACTTTGAAGAGCTCCTGTGACCTTGACCTTGAAGCAAGGTAAACCAAACTGGTATCAAAAGATGGGGCTTACTTTGCCCTATATATCATATGTAGGTGAGGTATTCAATCTCAAAAACTTCAGAGAAAATGGGAAAAATAGCTGTTTTTTAGGCAACATTTATGGCCCCTGCGACCTTGACCTTGAAGCAAGGTCAAGATGCTATGTATGTTTTTTGGGGCCTTGTCATCATACACCATCTTGCCAAATTTGGTACTGATAGACTGAATAGTGTCCAAGAAATATCCAACGTTAAAGTTTTCCGGACGTCCGTACGGACGGACGGACGACTCGGGTGAGTACATAGACTCACTTTTGCTTCGCATGTGAGTCAAAAACTGGTTCAACTAAATATATCCACTCTGCGCAAGAAGCAGACATGCTGTTGCAGATTTGTATGTGTCCAAGTGGAATGATGCTCTTATATCCTTTGTAAAAGCTTGAACATATCTGCAGACTGGTTTACACAATAGTGTCGATGAGAAGGAAGGTATATCTAAAGAACATACTGGCTCTTTCCTTTTTAACTGTCTGTATATTTTACTACAATTTTGTCACCTGTACGAATGTGATAAGTTGCATAGTGCATCACGACTGTCATGCCGTTTAAACCTTTGTTGCATTTTTTTCTTAAACTTTTGATTTTAAGTACTTTAATGTGAAGTACATGTACTACTTCATTGTACATAATTTCTAAAACGAACTTACTAATTTAATTGAGTACGAAACTACTGAATGTTTTATGTACTGGTAAAACCATTCACATATGGCGGATGACCCTTCAAGTAATGACTGATAATGATCATTTTGTGTGACATTTCCTTTTGGGTTTTCAATATTGTCTTCGCACATAGAATGAAACTGGACAGATAGGTTAATAATTTGGTAACAATGTTTCAAACTTAACACGCATTTGGTGACCTTGCTTTTCTCTGTCTTTTCATACACACAGACAAGGCAGCCATCTCAAATGAGAACCAGCGATGTATAAAAAAACAAGAATAATAGACATGCACGTGAAAATACAATGTATAATTTTTATGAGCTGACCCTGATACAAATTCATATATCACACACACCACACCACACCCCCCCCCCCCCCCTTTTCCTCAACACGCACACACAATCGGTTTAGACTGGTTATGGCCCAACCATAACAAGAACAAAACTAAAACTCACACATTATTGCTGAACTGCCGCGTAAGTTTATTCTTTGTTTTGAAAGACATTGCTGTAAACAAATCTCAGTTGCTCCTCTTGGGTCAGAAGATCTGAGCATTAACCCTTTTCCAGATAAAACACCAGAAACCACAATCTCGGTGTGTCCTCAATCAGATCATCCTGAATATTGTTTGACCCTGCTGCCCCATTTTTTAACCATATGCTTTGAAGACTCTGAACTTGGAAAGTACTGTATACTAACACTAATTAGACTGGTCATCAAAACATGTTGACATGTCGTCAAATGTAGTGGGCTTGACCGATAGTGTCCTAGTGGTCTACGTCAATAAAAACCTAGACAGATTGAAGTGTTAGAAGTTTATCCTTCAGTCAGTGCAGTGAGTAATCAATCACGGTCTACAAACTTATGTCACATTGAAATGCTTCGGGGCACCTGCTGAGTGTATTGAAGCTACATGACGTTGATTTCAGGCAGTCAGCCATTGAGTAGTAACTACTGTAATTTGGAAAAGTGAGTGAAACGAGTCTTTCTCGTAGACTTTATTTCATGGGAATAACCTGGGAAAATGTCTATACCCATGCTGGCCCTCCTTTTCAGAGGTAATCATGTGTATCATGTATGTAGCTATGGTTCCAATGAATTAACTGATACAGTAAATATAGTGACAAAGAGCTCTCAGAAGAATTAAAATAAACAAAAGAGGACCAAATATGGATTGGGGAGTAGGAAGACGGGGACAGAGGTGAAGGCATGCGGCTAAGTTTATTATTATATATATACAGGCAATGGTTCATGTTAATGGACGCAACCACTTCATTTACTTAGCCTAACATGTATACATGTATGATACTTTTGTCAAGCAATTATACACTCATAAAATATTGAATTCAAGATGTCAGCAGAGAGAAAGAAAAGGAGAAGGGGAGAAAGAGAGAGAGAGAGAGAGAGAGAGAGAGAGAGAGAGAGAGAGAGAGAGAGAGAGAGAGAGAGAGAGAGAGAGAGAGAGAGAGAGAGAGAGAGAGAGAGAGAGAGAAAGAGGTGGGGATGGTAAAGTTTGGTAGGGCAAAGGACACTAACAGTAGCACAGTGTTGATGACATATTCCTATGACAGTGAAACCTCTCTTTTTTTTTTTTAGACCATTTGTTCTAAATCTAAGACCCCCTCTGTTTCAAGAGCTTTTTTCCCAAGATTTTCTCTTCATAAGTCTGTAAATCTACCTATAATCTAATACTCTCTCTATTATAAGACTTAATTTCCTCAGATTTTGGGAGGTCTTTGAACAGAGGTTTCACTGTATTGCAAACAGGAAGTTCCTTATGGCTGAACTTAGAACAACAAGGACATAGAAATCTGAAGACAAGCAGCCAGTTAGTTCCTTGTCTGAGCAATCTGAATTCACATGCAGACCTATTGAGCTATTCACTCATGGTATTGTGTTGTAGGGTCAGAATCTTTCCTCTTGTTCAAGTGCACTTGTTCTCTTTACGATAGACAAGGAAAAGCTCTTAACATCAGCACAGCTAAAAGAAAGGTTGTTATTGTTAAGAAGTGGTGTGAAATGTGACTTGAATTTCAAATCCAAGAGAATATGTGCTAGAGTTTCAGAAATGACAATGAGTCTCAATTAAGTTAACTAACAACAACGGTTGACCACTAGCAAACTTTTCAAGAGAGCTGTCCTTGTGACGATCATAACTTAAAAGCATAATTATGACTACCTTACAGGGAAGCATTAATGGAAATGTAGTACAAAGACTGACAGAGTGCCTGTCTGGAAGTTTATTTCTTGGGAAGAAAAGAAATCAGACAACACAGATGTTGTATGGACTACTAGCAAAAGTGAAATCCAGGGGCACACTTGAAGTCCCAATCATAACGTAGCAAACTCCCACCACTACTGTTCTTCACATAACACAACTCACATGATAATAAACTATATGTGCTGCATGAAACTGACTCCAATAGCCGCGTCACCACAGTATAAGACATACACAAATATCTGTGTTTCTGTTTCCCTGACCAACACTATTTTTTCCTCCCAACCCTATTACTTTTTTCTCCTTCAAAAAACAACAACAACAAAAAAACAATTAATCAAAGAGGACAAAACTTTATAAAGAAATCTACTCTTCTATGACATCCACGGGACACAGCTTGCACGAGTTACAGCCAATAAAAAGTCACATACGCCTGGTTAAAAAGAAACAAGTCGCGTAAGGCGAAAATACAATATTTAGTCAAGTAGCTGTCGAACTCACAGAATGAAACTGAACGCAACGCAACGCAGCAAGACCGTATACTCGTAGCATCGTCACTCCACCGCCCGTGGCAAAGGCAGTGCCCGTGGAATTGACAAGAAGAGCGGGGTATTCGTTGCGCTGAGAAGGATAGCACGCTTTTCTGTACCTCTCTTCGTTTTAACTTTCTGAGCGTGTTTTTAATCCAAACATATCATATCTATATATTTTTGGAATCAGGAACCAACAAGGAATAAGATGAAAGTGTTTTTAAATTGATTTCGAAAAAAAAAGTTTGATAATAATTTTTATATATTTAATTTTTAGAGCTTGTTTTTAATCCGAATATAACATATTTATATGTTTTTGGAATCAGCAAATGATGGAAAATAAGATAAACGTAAATTTGGATCGTTTTATAAATTTTTATTTTTTTTTTACAATTTTCAGATTTTTAATGACCAAAGTCATTAATTAATTTTTAAGCCACCAAGGTGAAATGCAATACCGAAGTCCGGGCTTCGTCGAAGATTACTTGACCAAAATTTCAACCAATTTGTTTGAAAAATGAGGGCGTGACAGTGCCGCCTCAACTTTCACGAAAAGCCGGATATGACGTCATCAAAGACATTTATCAACAAGTCGCGTAAGGAGAAAATACAATATTTAGTCAAGTAGCTGTCGAACTCACAGAATGAAACTGAACGCAATGCCATTTTTCAGCAAGACCGTATACTCGTAGCATCGTCAGTCCACCGCTCATGGCAAAGGCAGTGAAATTGACAAGAAGAGCGGGGTAGTAGTTGCGCTAAGAAGGATAGCACGCTTTTCTGTCCCTCTCTTTGTTTTAACTTTCTGAGCGTGTTTTTAATCCAAACATATCATATCTATATGTTTTTGGAATCAGGAACCGACAAGGAATAAGATGAAAGTGTTTTTAAATTGATTTCGACAATTTAATTTTGATAATAATTTTTATATATTTAATTTTCAGAGCTTGTTTTTAATCCGAATATAACATATTTATATGTTTTTGGAATCAACAAATGATGGAGAATAAGATGAACGTAAATTTGGATCGTTTTATAAATTTTTATTTTTTTTTTACAATTTTCAGATTTTTAATGACCAAAGTCATTAATTAATTTTTAAGCCACCAAGCTGAAATGCAATACCGAAGTCCGGGCTTCGTCAAAGATTACTTGACCAAATTTTCAACCAATTTGGTTGAAAAATGAGGGCGTGACAGTGCCGCCTCAACTTTCACGAAAAGCCGGATATGACGTCATCAAAGACATTTATCAAAAAAATGAAAAAAACGTATGGGGATTTCATACCCAGGAACTCTCATGTCAAATTTCATAAAGATCGGTCCAGTAGTTTAGTCTGAATCGCTCTACACACACACACAGACAGACAGACAGACAGACAGACACACACACACACACACACACACACACACATACACCACGACCCTCGTCTCGATTCCCCCCTCTACGTTAAAATATTTAGTCAAAACTTGACTAAATATAAAAAAATGAAAAAAACGTTCGGGGATTTCATACCCTGGAACTCTCATGTCAAATTTCATAAAGATCGGTCCAGTAGTTTAGTCTGAATCGCTGTACACACACACACACGCACGCACACACGCACGCACACACGCACGCACACACGCACATACACCACGACCCTCGTTTCGATTCCCCCTCGATGTTAAAATATTTAGTCAAAACTTGACTAAATATAAAAACAACTTTTTTTTAATAAAGTTTTCGACCTACAGACCCTAATTTTGGGGGCCTTGACACTGAAAACCAACATTTTTGTGTGCCTAATCAACCATTCCACAACCTGTTAAGTTATTATTGTCATTGTTCTACTTTTTGTAGACTCTCTTCTTCGGAATATAATCAATCATATTTCTTTTGGGCTGCTTTGCTACACAACTTTTTCACTTAGAATTTTGTGTTCCCATTTATAATTTCTTAGTTTAATTTTTCTGTACCATTTATTAAGGGTTCAGACAACTGTAGCATGATCAAGGTTTTCCAATAGTTCCCCTTGTTGGGTGTTTTAGTAAGCCAGGAAATATGCCAGGAAATAATTTTCTGAATCAGGAATTCCTGCCTTCCCGATGAAAACATTCATCCCTGAACATAAAAACTGCAGTTCCTGAAAGCATTTGAAAATACACATCCCAGGAGGCTGTGGACTAAACAACTCAGTTTTTACGTAGTATTTTAACTTGCTGGGCAGCATCAGGTTTTTTTGTTGTTGTGACTTATTTACTGCAAAATAGTTTGTGCAATGTGCATCTCTTTTCTCCATTCACAAGTGTCAAGTCAACATAGATAAAACTGTTCAGTCAAGTAGTGAATCATAAATTACATAAAAGTCATTGGGAAAATAACTTGGACAAAAAATAAAACAGCAGGTATGCTTCCGCTTGCTTTTCAGATCATGAGATCATATTGACCTCAAACCCAAGCTCTCATTAAAGGTTAATGATGTCACAAAAAGACTGATCACACCTCTCTACACACCTGTCCACTCCCAGTAAATCTGTCCTTGAAGGGTCAACAGCAAGCAAAAAGATGTCTATATTTTCAGATCTAAACTTGACATAGGTATGTAAAATAAGTAACTACCATGGGTAAGGAAAATCAGTTTTAGGAAAGGGACTTGGGTAAAAATGAAAAAGCACACCCCGAAACTGAGAAATGTCTATAACTTGATCAAACAAGAGGCGAAGCCATCAAGGCTCACACAAGAAATCGACAAACAGTAACACAAACTCAATCATTCCGTCACACACACACACACACACACACACACACACACACACACACACACACACACACACACACACACACACACACACACACAGAAAGAGCATAGGTGAAACTGTGCAAGAAAGCGAGACACTAGATCTAGATCTGTCTGTCTGCATGTAGCCTACTTACAAGAACACGACTGCCAACTAGTCTCGGCGCGCTCAAAATAATAATGACCGAGACTTTCAGTACTTCCTTCGCGTGACGTCTAACCCTCTTACGTCATAATGTGACGTCAATGTAATGTGACGTCTTCAAATGTTAGAGTTTCTACCACAGACATACACACGCACAGACGCACGCACGCACGCACAGACAGACAAAGTTACGATCGCATAGGCTACACTTACGTGAGTCAAAAATGGGTTATATCATGTGCTTAGATTGAAAGCAAAAGCAATATTTGGCTAGATCCGCATACTTCCACGTACACTCGTTGGCTTGAGTGGGCTTTTTTTGTGTTGCAAATCCCCCTACCCCCCCCCCCCCTTCCCCCCCCCCCCCTCCCCTCCTAACTAGTTACAAGGGATGCATGCTGGGTGTTTTTGTGTTTATTTATCCCACCAAGTCTGACGTGGATTACAGCATAATAAATGTGTACACTTGGTCTTGTGCTTGCGTGTACACACGAAGGCACCAGCAGATCTGCACATAGTTGGTCTGGAAGATTGGAAAAATATCCACCTTTAAGCCGCCATGCGCCGCCGGGATTCGAACCCCGAACCTTCCACGCGAAAGGCTGAGGTCCGGACCACTAGGCCGCACTTCCGAGATCCTTATACAAATCCAGACCTGGGAACCCCTGTTTTGCACTTGGAGTATTCTCAAACAAACTTGGTGTATTTTCAGAAAAAATGAGCGTACTCCACACAGCATATGAAGTAGAACATCCATGATTAAAGCATGCTTCACACGCGTCCGTCACACCATTGATTAAGTTTACCTATACATTTAAAACAAATGCTTTTTTTCAATGTTTACTGACAACAAGAAGAGCAAACGCTCGATCGAGTCACTTTCGCAGTTCTGAATATTATATGAGGCATCAGATGGACAGGAAGAAATTGCTATTCACAACACAATGAGTCACGTTCACATAAAATTTGAGCCCGGTCACTTTTATAGTTTCCGAGAAAAGCCCAACGTTAAGTTGTGTGTTGCCGAACAGAAAAGGCTAGTTATCTCCCTTGTTTTTCTGATAACGTTCGTAAAAGGCTACAGATGTAAATACTTTGATGTAAAGAATAATCCTACAAAGTTTCAATCCGATGAACTTTGTCAAAGATATAAAATGTCTAATTTTTCCTTTGACGCTGACCTGTGACCTTGAAAAAGGTCAAAGGTCAACGAAACCATCGTTAAAGTGTAGAGGTCATTGGAGGTCACGACTAAACAAAATATGAGCCCGATCGCTTTGATAGTTTCCGAGAAAAGTCCAACGTTAAGGTGGTGTCTACGGACGGCCGGCCGGCCGGCTGGCCGGCTGGCCGGCCGGACAGACTAACACTGACCGATTACATAGAGTCACTTTTTCTCAAGTGACTCAAAAACTGTAATCATGTGTCAAAATACTGGATCGGCTTCGAGATGGGCTTGTGAAGAAAAGTAGTCTAGGAATGTTTCTGGTCGTATTTTTTTTCCCACTGACCGTACTCTAGACAATCATGCGTACAAAATACGGCGAAATCGTATGGGTTCCCAGGTCTGCAAATCCCATTCCTGGAAGTTTGATTGTAGAAGAAATATCTGGCTGATGCTGATGTGTCTCAAGCACAGAGCTTGCTATCAAAGAGCACCACCCACTAAGGAGTATCCCAATCCGACCAATGGCCTGCAAAACAATCTTATGTAAAATGCAATACTAAGCCATTACTCTTTAATTTCCCATCAGTTAAGAATCTGACACTCCCTCAAGAAGAAATACCATAACAAAGGAGCATGTCCAACATGATTTACCACACAGTAAAAATGATTCAACACATTATATTCATAGCGTCAGGTGACAGGCTGCAGAAAAGCCACTGAAAAGATAACCGTAATATAACCAACCACAGACTCTTCCATTGACTTGGATGACCACATACAAGGCACTACATGGATCAAAGACCTGACCTTTCCACCAGTCTGGCCACAAACAAACCATTTATGCTCTTCACCCGACCTTCAACTGACCAAGAAGAAACCTTGACCAATAGGTACTGACCTCCACCTTACCTAAACCATGAACAACCCACCCTGACTCCATCATACCCCCCTCCCCCCCCCCCTCCTTCAAACACAACACAAATAAGCTACTCATCAGAAGCGGATCTATAGCTCAGTCGGTAGCATGTTGGCTTTGTAACCAGTTTGTCGCTTTCAGCATGAGTTTGAACCCAGGTAAGGCAAATATTTTTTCCGTATTTCCCAGAGCCAATGTTCAGCACAGACTCAAGCATAGAGAATCATAGTCATACCACCCTTGTGTGCAAATGCGCACTCAAAGACCAATGCACATGTTCAAGATCCCAAGTTTCCAGCAAAAGTTTAAGGATTCGGAAACTAACAGATACCTAGCACGCATACCTCAAAGACGACGTTATGCTTGCTATGTGGAGGTCGGGCACGAAAACACTCACCACAGGTGACCTTGTAAAAAGTAAAAAGCTTAGGAATTCAGAAAAAGAAGAAGTCACTTACCCATCGATGTCAGGCGGTCCATGTGAACTGTTGATGGCCGCCGGATGAGGATGATTGACCACTGACTGGGCGTACACTGCGGGCTGGGGTGGGGGCGGAGCAGGCGTAGCTGGGGCTGGTGTTCGGTACATGTCTGCAAATGTCACACAGGTTGAGTTCTTTTGGATGAATCAAAATGTCTGTAATACTTTGAGAATTCAAATCCAATACAGTGGAACCCCCTTTTTAAGACCTCCAAAAATCTGAGAAAATAAGGTCTTCAAAAGGAAGGAATCTTAAAATAGGGGTAAATTTACAAAGGCTATGAAGAGAAAGTCTGCGAAAAGAGGGTCTTAAAAGAGAGTGAGTCATAAAAGAGGGGTTCCACTGTACGCACTTTCTTCTACTGAGGTACAGTATTCTAAAGTAAAATAGAAAGAACAAAAACTCTGTTCCAAATCAGGTACATTTTCTGACTCATATCACTCTGTAACACACACATTTTCTTACAGAAAGAAAAAAACGAAAGAAAAACAATAACAAACCACACAAAAAAGACACCTTCAACATCCTGCCGTCAGACTTCCATTCAGTCTATTCGCAATACTCAGTTCTGACACATTACTGAAAATATCTAACACGAATTACGCTTTAAAACTCCAGAACTATCTCCACTTCAAGACTTACTCATGAGAGCGTCCAAAGCAGTCAGCATGGCCTGAGAGAAGTTGTCTGCTTCCTCTCGGCTGGCGAAGTTCAGGCCATAAACTTGACGATTGTCACGCCATTGATGAAAAGTTGGGGTGGCCTGGTTATATTTCAGCCCCTTTAGGATGGCACAGTTTATAACCACCTGCAACAGATAACGTGTGTCGTAAAGGTTCCGTCACTAGCTAGAATTCATTCACAAAAATACTTTTATAATAGTATATATTATATACCAGGGTGGCGCAAAGCAATTAATGCTCAGACCTGAGAAACATCAAGATTCTGAAATCTCCCATGTCGGTTTTTTGTACCGAAATTATTTACTCAGTTACTAACAGTGACAGTTCTTTCTTTCTTTATTTGGTGTTTAACGTCGTTTTCAACCACGAAGGTTAACAGTGACAGTTAGCAAAGCTGTGGTGTGTACATGTATAGTGCAGAATATCACTAAAAATACAACGCTTCAGCTGGAGTTTTGAACTATATGAAAATCGTAAATTTATACAAATCTCATGTTTGTATGCTGTTAATGTGAACATAATTACAAGGTCTATTTCTTAGATTTTGACAATAGATTACCATGGATGTTCACGGAGAGATGATCGTTGTATCAAAGCAAATCACAATCAAATGCAGTAACACAAAAAGTTTGCTTTGAATTTCTGGTCACGTTTTTGTGTGTATCTTTGTGCTTTTACTTCCTGTATTTTCTACATTTAATCAGCATTTTTATTTTAGTTGTAATACTACACAAAATTGGTCTTGTAGTGCATTATTCCGCAACTCACTCAATCTAAGTCAGCATGATACCTGTAAATAGATATACACAGTATACCTCGTGATCTTGCAGTTTGCGGCCAACCACCCTGAATGTGTTGTTGGTGGTGTGATGGTAGATTTGAACTTTGGACAGCCCTTGTGTGTTGCCGCTCGGCACCCATTTCTTGCTCTGGTCGTCGTAGATCATCACAGAGGCCCGTGATGACACAATGGCCACTTCACTGCAAGTGCAAATGATTTTCATTAAAACCTGCTTAATTGAACTGCTAATCATGGTGATGGGAAAAACGGCCATATACCTAAAAGCCCACTAGTGCAAAAAAACAACGAGCATGTGGGAGTTTGCAGCCCTCAAACGCAGAAGAAGAACAGCTAAGGCTATTCATTCTTCTGTATTAAACGATCAAGGAAATCTCTTCAAGTTTTAACCGTCCATTATTCCAAAACAGTACAGGTGCTACTAATTCATATTGTAAATAGTAAAACCACAGATGAGTCAAATTCAGATACATACACTGATCCAAACACAACCAAAAAGCAGGAATAATAAATTCTTGAGAAAACAAGAAGAGCAAACGCTCGATCGAGTCACTTTCGCAGTTCTGAATATTATATGAGGCATCAGATGGACAGGAAGAAATTGCTATTCACAACACAATGAGTCACGTTCACATAAAATTTGAGCCCGGTCACTTTTATAGTTTCCGAGAAAAGCCCAACGTTAAGTTGTGTGTTGCCGAACAGAAAAGGCTAGTTATCTCCCTTGTTTTTCTGATAACGTTCGTAAAAGGCTACAGATGTAAATACTTTGATGTAAAGAATAATCCTACAAAGTTTCAATCACATCCGATGAACTTTGTCAAAGATATAAAATGTCTAATTTTTCCTTTGACGCTGACCTGTGACCTTGAAAAAGGTCAAAGGTCAACGAAACCATCGTTAAAGTGTAGAGGTCATTGGAGGTCACGACTAAACAAAATATGAGCCCGATCGCTTTGATAGTTTCCGAGAAAAGTCCAACGTTAAGGTGGTGTCTACGGACGGCCGGCCGGACGGCCGGCCGGCCGGCCGGCCGGACAGACTAACACTGACCGATTACATAGAGTCACTTTTTCTCAAGTGACTCAAAAATCAAGTTGCTGTGCATAAATAGAACTCTTTATAATCTGAGTGTTCTTAGGGATGTCGTTGGGCATCGGACATCAACCGATTAAAAGGCTCAAATGTCCGATTCACATAGCCACATGGTGGTCAAATGTCCTATTGTTTTCAACTGAGCGCAGTTATTGTCCGATAAGAACTCCATTCCTTCGGACAGCGCGTTATTTGATCATTTTCCTTTCATGATAGAAATCTTGAAAAAGCGAACGAGCGCTTTAGCGTACAGGTGCACTTATTATTTGTGTTAACCCTGATCCATCCACATAGCTCCAGGTAATAACTTTAGGAGGTCAGATGACTTAGTGTGTAAAGTTTTCACGCAAGATTATGACACTTTTTTCCGTAGCAGCAGTGGCCCAGGGGGGTGGGGGCACAATTTTATCGAGGAGCTTGACACTGACAGTCACGATCATTTAATTACACGAACAGATCCTAATTACATGATACATCAGGAAGAAAGCACATTTCTTTATCAGCTCATGTTCGACTGTTGTATGTAAGTTTACAAACAGAGCCTACCAACAAATAAACTCATCCTGCCGAAGGTCATTGATATTAAAGGATTACCTTTGTTAAATTGGAAATCATTGGCACAAACGCAAACAGTACACAAAAACCTGTCACAACACAAGGAAGCATTATGACTATCAAACATGACAGCCTCCTTTACAAGTCATCTTGTTTATAAATCTTTCCAATTGTCACACATCAATACAAACCTAGCTAACGCTAACAGACCTTCATTTGTTTAATAATCAGATTTGTGGTGGTTTTTACATTTAGTCAAGTTTTGACTAAATGTTTTAATATAGAGGGGGAATCGAGACGAGGGTCGTGGTGTATGTGTGTGTGTGTGTGTGTGTGTGTGCGTGTAGCGATTCAGAGTAAACTACTGGACCGATCTTTATGAAATTTTACATGAGAGTTCCTGGGTATGATATCCTCAGACGTTTTTTTCATTTTTTCGATAAATTTCTTTTATGACGTCATATCCGGTTTTTTGTAAAAGTTGAGGCGGCACTGTCACACCTTCATTTTTCATTCAAATTGATAGAAATTTTGGCCAAGCAATCTTCGACGAAGGCCGGACTTCGGTATTGCATTTCAGCATGGAGGCTTAAAAATTAATCAATGACTTTGGTCATTAAAAATCTGAAAATTGTAAATAAAATTATTTATTTATAAAACGATCCAAAATTACTTGTACTTTATTCATCATGTTCTGATTCCAAAAACATATAAATATGTTATATTCGGATTAAAAACAAGCTCTGAACATTAAAAATATAAACATTATGATTAAAATTCAATTTCCGAAATCGTTTTAAAAACAATTTCATCTTATTCCTTGTCGGTTCCTGATTCAAAAAACATATAGATATGATATGTTTGGATTAAAAACACGCTCAGAAAGTTAAAACGAAGAGGTACAGTAAAGCGTGCTATGCAGCACAGCGCAATCGCTACCGCGCTAAAAAGGTTCGTCACTTTCACTGCCTTTTGCACTAGCGGCGGACTACAGTCATTGTGAAAAAATGCAGTGCGTTCAGTTTCATTCGGTGAGTTCCACAGCTTGACTAAATGTAGTTATTTTGCCTTACGCGACTTGTTCTTCTTCTTTTAGTCTTGTTTTGTGTTTTGATAATAAGTAATACTATTAGTATTACTAAATGGTATTATCAAGTAATGCTAATAGTGTGTCATGCGCTCTCATAATCCTTGTTTTAATTCTTCTTCACACTCCTCGGATGCAATATACTCTGTGTATGTGAGAAAGAGACACACACACACACACACACACACACACAGAAACTGAGAAAGTAAGAGAGAGAGAGAGCACACGTGCGAGTCTTCACAGCTAGATGGGGAGAAGGGAGAAGACATCTGGCCCTCCTTTTACTTAACTACTGCCTCTGTAGACATTGCTAGTATGAGTAAACTCTCTCCTAATGAGTAAACTGGCAGCTCCTGTGACTTGTTCAAATAAAAGGCCCATTCACAAACAGAGCAACTCTGTGAACTGAATAGGTTAATGTCAAAACTGACTCAGTAGCTGTGCTTTCAGTTTGCTGGATTTCTAGCTCCTCTGCAACTGCTACAGAGTTATAGTCTAAAGAAAGATGCCTCATGCAAGCAATTAGCACAGTCTAGCATACCTTCCACAGTGACATGTCAATCAATTCTCTTCAAACATACCTCATCTTGGTGGGATTCTGCAGTTGGGGATGATCCAACAAAAAATTCAGTTCTGAAGTTAACCGGCACCTCCTCGGAAGACAGTCGACAAGAACACTGATTGCGGAAGAATCCTGATGATGTACGAATATAGTTAACTACACCAAATGCCACTTGGGTGCACTTAAAACTAGCCCAGGCACTCGAGCTATGTTTACAGTTTGATAACTACTCCCGAACTTCAGTTGCACAAAAAAATGAGGCTAATGTCTTTCCCGTATCTAAACAATGTAAATTACAAGCCGGTAGACCAGGGAGTAGGATTTACTAATTGCGAAGTATCATATACTTCCGCCCGTGATCAAGAAATCTAAATGAACGGTTGTGGTACGTTCGCTAACACAATGAACTACATGGCTGACACATGAATCAGTCATCCCTTCCTTCCTTCCTCGACGCCATGACTTTAATAGCTGCGGACATTGGTCGTCTGCATAATTTGCATAAAAGAAATTTTCTACCAACAAAATACTATTCTTCACGAAAATGTTTTTTAAATGTTGTTGAAATTCAAAGCAAGTACAATTATGACACAATTTTTACTTTGCCGGTGTTCTGTAATTTATTTTGTTGTTCGCTCCGATACACTACCGGAAGTAGAGCGTGGAGAAAAGCGGCCCGAGAAAAGAGACTTCCCAAAGGAGTGTGCAAGAGTTGCAACTTCTGTTGATCTTCGTAGCCTTTTCTTCTAAATTCAAACTTTTCACAAAAAGTCATGACTTACTTCAGTACCTGGGAAGAATTTGCCAAAGCTGCAGAAAGGCTTTACATGAATGATCCAACGAGGGTGAGGGAAAATCATGATGTGCCATATGGTTTCATCTTGATCTTGATCTTGATCTTGATAAATAACGCCAACAGATCCCAAACTTGGGAATGATCGTTGGCGGAAAAATTGGGGAGAGCACTTGGTGTTTTAATCAGCGGTTGGCAGTTTTCCTCTGAATTCGTTGACCGTTGACGACTGGATCGTGTTGTCATCAAGGTTGTTCCAGTCAATAACTGTTCTTGTGAAAAAAAGAGTATCTGTACACTGGTGTTTTAGTAGTCTACACTACACAGTAAAGCACTGGTTGTTATTTCTTCATCTTGTGATATTTGTGACTGTGGCTGATGATGTAAAGTCTTTGTTCACTCGTTGTTTCACTTGTCTTTTTGATTTTTGTTGCTGGAGAAATTTCTCAGGGGGTACTGCGGGGACCAGCCCTCTGACCACTTTGAAAAGAAATGTGAGTCTCTGTTGTTTCCGGCGTTCCTGGAGTGGGGGAAGCTGTAGTCTGCTGAGCATCTCTGAGACACATCCTGGGTTTCGGTCCCTGTAGTTTTGGGTAAGGCCAAAAAAAAAAATTGTCTGTTTCTGGTAACATGGCTAAAAGAAATAGGGTCGGTAGGTAGGGATTTTATTTTTTTTTTTTTTTTTTTATTTTATTTTTTACCCCAAATGTAGACCAATAAAACTAACTTTAAAAATCGCGCAAAGAGACTGGATTCACTATACATAGAGACAAGACACTCAACACATTTACAAATCGTCAGCGGACTTTCGTTTTCACACGTTTTTGTTGTTCATTTTCTCATCCTGTCCTTTACCACCAAAAAAAAATAAAAAAATTTTGAGTTTGGAAAAAAAAAGTTTAGGGTCGGCGCCGAAATTTAGGGTCGGTCGGGTGACCAGAAACAGACAATTTTTTTTTTGTTGGCCTAATAAATCTGGCTGCTCGTCTCTGTACATTTTCCAGGCTGTCTATATATCGCCTTGTTTGTACGGATCCCAGACGAGACAGCTGTACTCCAGGGTTGAGCGGATGAGGGACACATAGGCAGTACGTCTACAGCTTTGGGGGCAGGAACGGAGGTTTCTTCTAAGTAGGCAGAGGGTGGAATTTGCCTTTTTGACGATTTTGTTAATGTGTGTGGTCCAGCTGAGGTCGTCAGTAAAGGTGACGCCTAAGTAGGGGTTGCTATTGACTTTCTCAAGAATGTGGTTGTCCAGGTTATAGAAGAAGCTGGACTTGTTTCTGATGCTGAGGATATAGCATCTGTGATTGGAGATGGAAGCAGGGATGTTGCCACAAATTCATACCGATGGGACAAATGTCCTGAGCTCTTCGGCATCAATAGGACATTTGACTGCTTTCAGAAATGTTAATAGGACATTATAATTTTGTGCAAAACACAAAATCATGTGCACACAGAAATATCAGTATATGCACCAACATTGTGTGCGTATATTGTTTTATTACTTTTGTTTCAAATAGGACACACCCAAAAAAGAAAGAAATTTACAAAAAAGCAACCAAAAACATCAGCACTCTTACTTTGATTGGCAAACAATCTGCATGATTTCCTGGCGGGGCTTTTTATTGACAGATTCGACAAAACAGTTTGCCTATATAGATGGTCTCTTTGCTGTCAAATTCTAACCAACTAGTACTAAACAGCGTTTGTGTGAATTTCCTGCTGTAACGACACCATCTACAAGTGACGAAACTTTACTTTCCGTTATTGTGGAGGTTTCAGCGGCGACACTGTCATTGGCACTGTAATTTTTTTCCAGAATGATGCTAGCAGTGTTTTCCCCTGTTCTTGGCCCTAATGTAGCACACGATGCCGTTCAAACGCCAAACATGTTCAGCTTTTGCTGTTCTTTGGCAGGCTTTAGTTTTTTTCGGTGGCATAATTCACTGCCGTGCGCTTCATCTACAACCGAAAGCAAATTAAAGCAGACGCGAGCCTTGGTCAGTTGGAAATGTCTCCCGTACTCCTAACTTTAGTGTGCTGTAGACGGGTGTACGCAAACGACTCAAACCGCAAACGGTTCGGAAAACGCAAGATCTGCACTGCACAACTTCAGTGCACCTGTACGCGAAAGTGCTCGGTCGCTTTTTGAAGATTTCTATCATGAAAGGAAAATTATCAAATAACGCGCTGTCCCAAGGAATGGATTTCTTATTGGACAATGACCGCGCTCAGTTCAAAACGATAGGACATCTGACCGCCATGCGGCTACGTGAATCGGACATTTGAACCTTTTTATCGGTCTATGTCCGATGTCCGACGCCTAACGACATTCCTGTGGAAGTTGTACTGATTAATTACTTACTGACTATCTCGAATCCATTGGGCCGTATTAACTTTTATCCCATGCTGAATTGTCATGTAATGATTTATAACAATCAGGGGGTACGTTTAACTTTAAATTTCTGGCCATTTGATGAGGTTTATGAAGTTGAACGGTTTTTGAAAACTTTTGTTCTGGCTTGTGGCATAACAGAGTTACTTCTAGTACATGTATACATACATGTGTGTATAATAGTAAGTTATACACGTGTTAGCACGAAGTTTGATGGCAATGCGTTGAGTAGTTACTGAAATGTACCATTTTTTTGTGGAATCTGCTAAAATGGCTTCAAAAACCGTCAAGATAGATGAACAAAACTTATTGTTTTGGAAACAAATTTAGGGTGGGGATGTAGCTCAGTTGGTAGCGCGCTGGATTTGTATCCAGTTGGCCGCTGTCAGCGTGAGTTCGTCCCCACGTTCGGCGAGAGAATTATTTCTCAGAGTCAACTTTGTGTGCAGACTCTCCTCGGTGTCCGAACACCCCCGTGTGTACACGCAAGCACAAGACCAAGTGCACACGAAAAAGATCCTGTAATCCATGTCAGAGTTCGGTGGGTTATAGAAACACGAAAATACCCAGCATGCTTCCTCCGAAAACGGCGTATGGCTGCCTAAATGGCAGGGTAAAAAACGGTCATACAGGTAAAATTCCACTTGTGCAAAAAAAAACACGAGTGTACGTGGGAGTTTCAGCCCACGAACGCAGAAGAAGAAGAAGAAAACAAATTTGATTGTCCTTTCCAATGACATGCAACACTTTTTCTGTTTTAGCTGATTTGACACAGAAAGCATGCTTTTGTTAATTTGATATTGGGGGGTGCCTGTAGTAGGTTCCACTGTATTGACACTACCTATCAATGTGCTGAATATGGTACATGTACTAGGGGGTTATGCCCTTTCCAGTCATATAATTGGTTTTACAATAAACGGCCTCATCACAAACATCTGCACTCAAACACAATTGCCTAGTTTTTTTATGATGGGTAATATAATTATCTTGCCAATGTCAGTATTACACTGTTGATAATTTGATTTTGAATTTCATTGTTAAATTTCTGTGGTCAAATACTGGCGATAATTTAAAATGTCATGGTATAATTTCTCTGTTGCAGTGCCGCTATGTGGTTAAGTACAGACACTGTGATGGAAAGCTTGTGATGAAGATTACTGATAACAAAGTGGTAAGGATCCTTTCTCTTTAATTTTGTTTACATATATCGACGTCGTCCTGGAATTTTGGCGTTACTCATTATTAAGACAGCTTTTCACAATTTCAGCAGAAGGTCAATACTGATTATTGGCTCACGTAAGTGTAGCCTATGCGATCGTAACTTTGTCTGTCTGTGCGTGCGTGCGTGTGTATGTCTGTGGTAGAAACTCTAAACATTTCAAGACGTCACATTACATTGACGTCACATTATGACGTAAGAGGGTTAGACGTCACGCGAAGGAAGTACTGAAAGTCTCAGTCATTATTATTTTGAGCGGGCCGAGACTAGTTGGCAGTCGTGTCCCTGTAAGTAGGCTACATGCAGACAGACAGATCTAGATCTAGTGTCTCGCTTTCTTGCACAGTTTCACCTATGCTCTTTCTGTGTGTGTGTGTGTGTGTGACGGAGTTATTGAGTTTGTGTTACTGTTTGTCGATTTCTTACGTGAGCCTTGATGGCTTCGCCTCTTGTTTTTATTATGAGTATCGAAATAGTGTTTATATTTGTCCCTGGTATGAATACAGGATTGGCCAGACCTGAAGAAAAAAAATGGAAAAAAAAGAACTCCCCACCCGGGCGAGTAACGGCAAGAAAGTGCCAACCCTGCAGAAATGTCACTAGCCCGTTACATACCACACACACACATTATGTCACAGTGATAGTATGAATGACTGTCATGTTTATTTTGCAGATAACAGAAGTTCCTGCATTGTGAAGTATTTCAATGACTTAAAAACTCGATAGGACAACCAAAAGTTGTTTTGCATTTGACCAACATTTTTACTGGCCAGCCAGAAACTTGTTACTACTGTAGCCCCGCGCATTTTTCACTTAGCCCTGGCGGACGATTTGGCCATCCCTGGGATAGAAAGATAGATCAATGTTTAATCATTAATTTTCCATCGTATTTTAGAGAATTTTTCTCATTGAGAATGATTTACTTAGTCTATAGCACAAAAACATCAAATTCAAAATCACCAAGAATCGAGTTACGCCAAATTTCCAGGACGCAACAATATATTCCGTTACTGAATTCAATGTATTGGTATTTAATATCTTTATCAAAGGATGTAGTTTTCAAAGTTGTGAGTTTGACAGATGTGAATGAATCATTTTAATGCATATTTTACAGTTTTGTGTTTTTTTCTCAATTTTTATTTTGTAGAAAAAACATGAATTTAAAAAAAAAAGTTACTCTTTTTGCATTTACTGATTTAGTCAAGTCTTGGCTAAATGTTTTAACATAGATGGGGAATCGAGACGAAGGTGGTGGTGTATGTATGTGTGTGTGTGTGTGTGTGTGTGTGTAGACCGATTCAGAGAAAAGTACAGGACAGATCTTCATGAAATTTCACATGAGAGTTCCTGTGTATGATATCACCAAAAGGGTTTTTCATTTTATCGATAAATGTCTGATGACATCATATCCGCCTTTTTGTGAAGTTGAGGCAGCACTGTCACGCCCTCATTTTTCGATCAAATTGATTGAAATTTTGGTCAAGCAATCTTCGATGAAGTCCGGACTATGGGATTGAATTTCTGCTCGGCAGCGTAAAATTTTGTTAATTATTTTGCTCATTAAAGTTGTCATTAACATCGAATTTTCACTAACAGATTTTAAAGTGATTGCATCGTATTTCTCAATTTCTCCTGAATTCAAAATTAAGACCTACGGGAGGTTTTGCTGGAAGAATCTGAAGTTGATGCATTTAAAGGCACAGTAAGCCTCCCGTAAACCATCACAGATGCTGTTAGGCTTTTACACACAGTACAAACACCCTTTCATTTAAACACTCACCGCTTGAGAACATCCTAGGTGCCCTCCGTAAAGAGCGAGCAATTTTCAAAGAATTTATTTTTGCGTGGTTTATCTTACCCCTGAGCCATTGTGAACCCGTGTGATCCAGTTTCCCTTTTTCACAATGTTGTCGTCAGTTTGTAATTCGCTGTGAACTTATCTGCAATAGCACGTTATTATGTACCTCTGACTATGCACGAAACAAACGGCTGTGGTTCACAAGAACTCTAGTGATGGCTTTTGACTGTTCAGAGGAACTGGCTATAGGCATAAACCGTCATCTGCTACGAGAACCACGACCTTGCGTGACCCTGCTTCCGGGCTTTTCTTTTTTCAAACTTTCAAAACTTCGAATTGTACTGATCTTGTCTTGATGAAAAAAGAATTCTTTTATGATTTAAGAATGTTTGTGTAACAAGCTGTCAATTTATTATTTAGATTTTAAAAGTTAGGTCTAGCGCCCAAACGCACCACGGTCCGATTTTGAGGAGACAATCCGCAAAATTAATTCTTTGAAAATTGCTCACTCTTTACGTAGGGTACCTAGGATGTTCCCGTTCGGTGAGCGTTCAAATGGAAGGGTGTTTGTACTGTGTGTAAAAGCCTGACAGTATCTGTGATGGTTTACAGGAGGCTTACTGTGCCTTTAACTTGTTCGTCACTTTTCCCAATTTTATATTTCAACTTATTCTGTTTTCAGTGTTTGCAGTACAGAACGGAACATGCTCAAGACATCAGGAAAGTTGAGAAACTGACAAGTCAGCTAATGCGACACATGGCTTCAAAAGAAAAGTGATTTTTGCATGTTTTGACAAGTGACTGTGTGTGTATGCATTTGGTGCAGAGATTGTATGCGATGGACTGTATGTACTATTACAAGCAAATGTTTTGATGTGTATGATTGATTGTGAACGTATTTGTGGATACCGGGAATGGTCTTTGTTTGTTTGAACATCTGGGACTATACTCATTTATAGAACTTGCTATTCATCGGGGTGAGTAAGTATGAGTAAATAAAGATGCAGTGTAAATGGGTGAACTTGAGAAATAAAATGAGAACAGAGAGCTGTTTCTGCCTGTGTGGCTGTGAGTTTTTAGTCAATGCTAAGAAATGGAGTGGACAATATAGAAGAAAGTTCTGTGTGCACTTCATACATACCTAAGATTCTTGTTAATTTAGTGTTACATTTTGGAGAGCAAAAAGCCTAGTTTTGAGCTTGACTAAATGACAAAGTACTTTTGTTGAAAATTGTGTATGAAAGCGACATAATCGGTACTAAATAAGGTTGTCCCTAAGTTATACTTTCATGCACTCTTATAAAATGCTGGAATTCAATTTTAGATTTGTTGTCTTTTAAGGGATTCAGTTAATAATGCAGGGTAACGACTGAACAATGGACTGAACAGATTAATCACACTTGTTTCAAAATGTGTCACTTGATTGTGGACATGTTATTACGGATTGGCAATGTCTAAATTTTGCACAAAGAATTATATGAATGCCCGTTTTCATGCTAATCTGAAAAGTGATGACAAGAATCAAGAATACGTGACTGACAATTAATGTTTACTGGACGGATGATGTTGAATGGAAAGCAAAAACAAAAATAACCAACCCAGCTACTTTACTGTTGTACTACACCGATTCGTAAGAATAACAGTAACATATGTCTTTGCTGGTTGCTATGGCTTACTGTTCAGTTTGACAAATTTTCCCAGTGTCTCATAATTGTCAAAAGTGAGTGTGACAAACTTGTGTGGATATTTTTGATTGCTTGGTGTGTGTCTGGGTTCAAACTGACAGAATAAAGTGATTGCTTCAACTTCCAAGTGCTTCGGCTGTGTTTCATTACCTATCACAGACTTGTGTGGCAGGAGTGTGTGTTTGAAGGAGAGGTGTTTGCAAAGGCATCCACTCAATGTCTTGTCTTGTGGAATTTAGGGAAGCCCTAAAACATGGATAATCATGGGCTTCACTCATACTTTTTAACACTTTTTAAGAATCCAAAGAATTTATTATTTCAACAAGTACAAACATTCAGAAAACATCACACAACAAAATCTAGTCATTGACTAGCATGCATCTTTTTAACTGCATTAAAGGCATGAAGCAATGCATTTATTGATTCAGTCAAAACGAGATTGCAAATTTTCTTTCAAGATTGGAGTGGGTGTAATAAAGCAAAACAATTGCATACAAAACGTTCTTGAAGATAAGAAAAAGGGGTTTCTTCTGTTCAATATATGAGATATAAAAACAGGAGATTCAGAATCACACAATGATTTGTAAACTGCTGAAGAGATTGACAGAAATGTCTGAGAACATGATCAGACATTCTACATACATATGTATACATATACGCACACTGCGTTATACAAGAAAACTAGCACATCAAGATGTATGTTCGTGCCTCACATTTTGTACTAAAAGGAATCTAAAAATCAAACAGTACTTTCACACCCAGAGATGCACAGAAGTACCTCAGCCAGGTAAACACATCAATCATGTTCAGGAAGATGCAAGCAACATAGCATTTCAAACCATTACACTGATCAGTGCTCATTTACATGTTTTCTTCACTTCACATGCATGCACAGGTATCAACTATTGCCCTCGCACATACAATGCTGCTTCGTACAGCCAAAAATCATACAGACATGTCGCTGCTCATCATAGTACACAGTGTATTAATAAAGAAGCAGACAAGAATTTCATGTTAAACACCTTACTCAGCGACTCTTGGTGAAGTCTTCCACGGATTGGGTCACACAGATGCTAAATCACACGTCAACCCAAACAAATTAGAAGATGATTTTGCTCATTCTCAAGCTGAAGAGTTTTACTAACTTTTACACCTGGCTTGCATCCAGGGGGAAATTTCAAGGAAAGGTACACCTCCACCCAACATTTTATGCCAGTTTCAATTCACTTTTCATTATCACGAAAAGTGACATAAACAAACTTTACACAATCAGGGCTTGTGTGTAACTTAGTCATCCACTCTTTGACACATTATCTGGAATGCTTGTTGTACACTGCATGGTATAAGATGAATGAGTTGTTAATGTATGAATAGGGAAGTAAATTAGACATCTGTGTATTATCCGTTGCACACTAACAACGGATACCCATTCATGAATCACTTCACTAAGAAACAAAAAAAACACATAAAACCTCTACATTTAAACCTAATACTTTGAGAGAATGTCTCAAGAAGGAATCTTTATTAAGCATTGCGTTAACAATTCATTGGTCTCAAAACTTGTCTGCATCACGCAGTTTGCTCAAATATTCATCAGACATAATCTCAACAAACCACAGATCTAAAATTGTCTGAGAGATTTCTCCACTTCACAAACTCTACCATAACAAAACAGTGATTGCAAAATGTTTCATTTGTGTAAGTTTACAACATTTTCTACTCCAAAGTGAGATTCTTTTTGCATTATTCTTACTGCCCCTGATGGTGGTGCATTTTAACTGATGGTGATGATTATCCAGTGATAACAGGCAGGTCAGTGCTGGTTCAATTTTGGATGATAACAGGGATCGTGATGCAGAAGAGGTCAGCATTGTTGTCATCTTGCACCTCCCATTTCACCACCAGTGAGATCTGTTACAAGGGACAAACAAAGTCAATTTAACATTGGCATGAACATTTGTTGAAATACAGCATTATTAATGAAGAATTGCAGAACCCGCCTGTTTGTCACCAGACCTTTGGTCTCATCTAGTTTCATGTAGTTGTGAAAGAACAATATTCAGACCTGGGAATCCCAGTTTTGCACTTTGGAGTATTCTTAAGCAAACTTGGTGTATCTTCAGAATAATGAGCGTACTCCACGGCGTTTGAACATCCATGATTCAAATATGGTTCACACGCGTCCGTCGCACCGTTACTTAAGCTACCAAAACATTTTAAACAAATGCTTCTTTCAAAAGTGTTTACTGACAAAACCTGTAATCATGTGTAAAAAAACTGAATCAGCTTCAGAATCATTCTGATAAGCATCGCTCCACGGCTATTGCCAGTTGTCTCTCTGACCGGACGCTACAGTCCTACGCAAATCTATCAAAACAAAAATACAGAGTTATCTCCCATATGTTTTTCGCGAGCACTGATCTAAATTTGAGATCAGTGTTCGCGAGACGAAAATGTCGATTGCAGATTGGCCGACTTCGACAGTAATCTCCGTTCTGTTCTTCACAGTTATGATAAAGACCTCGTTCTAAGGTCAAAACAAGTCGAAATGTTGGGACTGCTGTCGGAAGGAGACCGTAATATATGGTTTCATCACTGTCAACTGGTTACAGAAAAAATCGTCTGCTCCAGTGAGCGCCGAAACCAAACGGTTGATTATCACGTGACACTTTTGCCATATCTAGAGTTGTTTGCACAGTAAATACAGCCGCGAAAAATAGCTCGCTTAAAACTGTCTTACATATCAATTCCTTTATAATTTAAAAATTACAAAACACCATGAAAAATCATTATCGACAATCGCGAATCTGCTTATATCAATAATCAGTGTTGCTGCCAGCCTAAGAAGACAATAGGTCATTTGGACCTCCCTAAATAAAAACAATAGGTCCAAATGTCCTGGCTTTAAAAAAACAATAGGTCCACATTGTACCGCCATACCTTTGATACATGCAATGCAAAATAACTTACAGTCCCGAGTTTTAAATCTATCTTTTTACGCAAAAATGACAAAGCCATTGAACAATGATAACACTTTATTGTCTGATTCTCACAGAAATTAGTGTATGGCGCTTATTTGCTGATTTTTGGCAGTACACTTTGCGAGGAGAAAGAGCCTGACATTCCTGGCCTACCCTTTCCAATACAGTGCCCGGTGTGCGAATGTAGGGATCCTGCCTGATCTTCGCATTACCATGCATGCCGTAGTATTATATTGATGAACTTTCCGCTGTTTGCGCCGTTTTCGGTTAACAGGTACACCGGCTGGATCGCGTATTTCCGTAAACGCACCCTTGAGTGTCAATGACGACAAACACGGACTCGGCACCGAGTGCATTTTCACTCATAAGCGAACATGAGCATTTGGATCGGGGTTTGTTTTCCGACTTTGCAACTCCCATTCCATTCATTGCAGACCTTGTCCGCCTTGTACGAATATGTATCGGTCAGTTGACCACCAAAACGTAAAAACTATCGGTCCATCGACCGGACAAGGCTAGGTCCAATGCGTCAAATCAGAAAGGAATGCGTCGGAGACCGAAGACCGAGGCCTAGCAACAACACTGAATAATACATTACAAAAAGCTCTAAATATGTTAAAAAAAAAATCGGTTTCCTTGCCAGACAAGGAAACTCAAGGCATCCTGTCAGGGAGAGAATGAGCCGAACTCATTTTGACCTGAGTTCAGGATGCTTCAGAATGTGCTTGTGAAAAAAGGTAGTCTGGTAATATTTCTCGTCATATTATTGTCTCCACTGACCGTACTCGAAACAATTGTGCGTACAAAATATGGCGAAATCGTATGGGTTCCCAGGACTGAATATTGCATGGATAAAACACTGGACCTTGGACCCAAAAGGGAAGGTTATACTGTATCCACACAAAAACTACCTCAAACAACTATTATAGCATTTCTAACTGCTTTGTATTTTGCTATTGTTCCTACAAAAAATGTACATACCTTACAGTTACAGTGAAATGTCCTACAATGTATCTTGTACCAGCCCCCACCCCCCCCAAACAAATCTTTGGATGAGACAACAAAATCATCTGTATCAATGCTAATTTTTTTTTTTTCACTTTAAAGCAAAAGGAACGTACTTGTAACAGAACTGCTCACATCTGTTTATGTGAATAAACAATGCATATTCTATATATACATGAGGCTTTGCCAAAAGGTGCCATTTCGGACCCATGTGTGTTTGGAAAGCAAGTGTAATTAACTGGATTACCCCAACATGTTTACATGTATTGTGCTTTGAAAAAGGGAGTTTGATGAATGCTTTTTTAATGTTTTGAAGCCTGTTGTTGTGAATGTTAAATAAAAAATTAAATGTTTCAAACATACACCGGAAACGGCCCCGAAAATTTTTGGACATTTTGGTGTCCTCGGGGAATTTTCGATTTTTCATGATCTGCATCACTGTATCGGTTTTAATCAGCGTATTTCATACAGTCTAAGCATGCAACTCTTTGTAGAATGTGCAACAATCGTAATTAGAACCAGAATTTACCGAAAAACTCACCCAGTAAATACCCGTTTTTTTTCGAAGGGCTCATGTCCGCAGACCAACTTGTTTACAGATTCGATTTTCGCCAGTCTTGGTGCTTTGAATGGCCGCCATTTTGGATGAAAACGATAGTTTCGTATTCGAGGAAATAAAAGCAGTGTGTTGCATTTGAGTCAGAATTTGCGAAGTTATTGTATCTAGCAGCTAAAAAGAATCAATGGAGTTAATGTCCGAAAGTAACTTTTGACACATTTTGTTATTTTTGCAATTTTCACAAAGAAGTTTCGCGAGTATTTGATACAAAAGCGTGGAAACCACTAGTTTTGCTTCTATGGCGTTTCCGGTAACCGATTCGATTAAAATCATGGAGACGACGAGCCGTAAAGTTGAGAAAATATTGTACTGTCTGTTCAGGGTAAGGTGTAACGTTTGACACTTTGTAACGTTTGACGCATAATTTGCCCATAATTCTTCTCCCAACGAATTGAATTAGCTTATAATAACTGCTTGCTACTTTTGGAGGCAAATTTGATGGAAGAAAAATACGATCCTTTGTTTTTGTTAATGTCCGTGTTACGATTGAGGAGGATACGTTCATGTCCGTGTAACGATTTAGGAGGAGACATTTATGTCCTTGTAAATATTGTAGCCAAAGCTGAAAAAATGCATTTGGGTTAGCAGGGGATAGGAATATTTTCATGAGATTGTTTTAACACCCCCCCCCCCCCCCCCCCCCCCAACATAAAAAAAATAATTGGGATTATGCTAGGATTTTACGTACAACTAATTAAATTTTTTCGAATTAATTGAGAACCTTATTCCAGATGTACCTAGTCATTAGGTTAAAACTGTATTCTAAATGTCTGTTGAATATTGTAGTTATTTTTGACATTTTGATTGATTTCATGTCCACCGACTCCATGTAACACGTGACAGGTTTTGAACATGTTACTTTTTTTTGTGGTGCTTTGATGTTCCATAATTACCTAATCTTCAAAATATGAATGTATCCTAAAGGTCTATTTAATATTATAGTTGTCATTTATAACATTTTGAATAATTTCATGTCCACTGACAGTGTAACACGTGACACGTAGAATGCTGTTATGACTTGCTTTTAACATGTTTTGCAATTGTTTCTGTTTTCATATTCCAGAAATAACCTAATCTTTAGATTGTAAATGAAAAGTTACTTAGTGTATGTATAACATTCTGGTTGTTATTTCAAATATTATGAATATTTTCATGTGCAACATTTTTTGTAACACGTGACACCTACAACAACATGTTTAACTAGTTTTAGCAAACTTTAATAACTTTTAGGGATATTTTTAACATGTGTCAGTGTTTCTGTTGAAGTGTCATATTTTATTTTAGGGTTTATACTTCTTGTGGTTACTTAGCAGAAAGTATCAGTTTTGACTTTTATGATGTTTGAGCGTCTTGCGACATTACGTGACACTGCATTCAAGATTTGGCTCCAAATGTACTTTTAAAGACTGATAATGCTTCTGCAGGGTCTGTTCACTAGAAATAAATCAACACCAGTTGTATGAAATGATATTAATGGCTTCTGTGGTCAGTTTTGTTGCACATGTGGCTTTTCTCAAAATTGGCGTATCATGGCATATCAAACCGTACACATTTCCCAAATGCACAAACCATTCTTTTATTGCACAAATGTGTTCATCAAAGACTAATGTATCACTTAAAACACCAAAAAAAATCAACTGAAAACGTTTAGTTTGTCACAAATGTCCAAGCACCCCCCCAGCACGTTTTGGCAAAGCCTCACATATCTATATTATATATATATATATATTAATTCAAGCAAGACTCTCACCGAAGGGTAACTGGTTTCGACCTTAATGACAGGGGAGTAGGTGTACTTTTTCCCTTTCTGGATAGGGCAGACTATGTTACTTTTTTTGCAGGCATCGGGGTCGCCCAGGGGGAACTTCACAGGAATGCCAGCAATGATGCCATGCACAACTGATGTCAGCTGTTTGGAATCGTCATCTGTCAACAACATTCACAGCCATTACAATAAATTGTGATTACACATTGAAGCCTGCAGAGTGTAATGCATGGCCTCACTCCTGAGGGCAGGGGGAGGACCATCCTTTCCATGACAATGTCATGGCTTCTGGAAGCTAAAACACTGAGATTCTAACCGAAACACAAACTGAAACATTGTTCTTCGATTATCGATAAATGGTAGTTTCCTGAAGGATTTTTTTCTCCAGAACAATATTTTATTCTCTCAGAGACTCAGGAGGATAGTCGCTGTTCTCAGAAAATCAGGGAACTGCATAGATAGTAGCAATATGATGGTCTTCAGCAGGATCAAAAAGTACTCCGAAAATGGATTTCCGCTGACAGCTTAATTTACAAGTCCACCTCAGGGAGAGTACCAGTAGTCTATTTGCAGAGCTGAATTTATATATAACTTCTAAATAACAAAACTCTTCTATCTTGATATCCATGGCCAGACCTTGGTCTGCATACAGTACACACTCAGCAACGCAACTTAAAAGACACTCACTTGAATCCAAACTAATTTGCAACTGCACCGACGTTCCTTTCTTGAGTATCGCCTGCTTTTCAGCGTTGCACGTCCCGTTGAAGTTGACAGCGTCAACCTTTCCTGTCTTCGAGCCTGTAAAATAAAGTAGATTCTCTTATTCAAAAGCCAATACATGTATATCACGTATTTCTTTCTTTCTTTCTTTCTTTGGTGTTTTAACGTGTTTTCAACCACGAAGGTTATTATATCGCGACGGGGAAAGGGGGGAGATGGGATAGAGCCACTTGTCAATAATTGTTTCTTGTTCACAAAAGCACTAATCAGCTTCCATGCATCCATTTAGCCTTCGTAAATCTTTTATGGCAGATCTTTATCCGGTCTGTCTTGACAAATGTATTAGTCACTAAACTTGAGTTGCACGCCCTCTTCAAAGAATGACTTTTTAGTCTCGTAAAAACAACAACTATTTACTCTTGACTTTCAACTTACCACAGTCTTTGAACACCAAAGAACATGACTGTACTCCCACAAATAAAACCACAAAAACGACAAGAAACGTAGCTGAAGAACCCATGTCGGCAGAAACTGAAGAACGAAGCGAAACTCTCAACTTCCACACTACTTCCCCCTCGCTAGTCGCGTGACAACTAACTGAGGTCACCTGATAATAGGGGACGTAACTCTAAGGTTTCCTCTTCGGTGCACGTGTACCTGATTTACGCAATGGTCGAGTCAGACTTAGAGTGCACTGTGCACCGAATCTTCTTCTACTTTTGGACGTTTCAGTTCCGGTTCTGTCAACCTTAGTTATCGTACCATGCATTTTAAAAACATTCCTGTCGTGTTCTTAAGTCCTTCACTTTTTTCACTGGGTTAATTGTATCTTCGTTGCAATATGTTCAGATTTTTGAAGTCTATGACCTACACTGACCACAAGCGAAGGTATCGTCCACTGGACTACTACTATCACAGAAAGACTCTTTCTGTGATAGTAGTAGTCCAGTGGACGATACCTTCCGCCTGTGCACTGACAAAGAATCCTAGTATCATTGTTTTCATACTCCATCACTCTACCTGTATTGTGTTCATGCCAAATAATGAATAGACGTTGGGCACTTACTCCGAATTTCAATTATATATAGGCCAGACTTAAGGCAATAACTTCCTAGCATTATTGAATACAAGCTGTTTCTTCTAAAAATAACTTGTTAAAAGACCCTCGGCATTGCCGATTGGTGACTGTACATAAGACTATAGAGTACAACAACTTGCTTTCCCCATTTTTACATTTAGTCAAGATTTGACTAAATGTTTTTGTCACGATTTAGTGACATGGATTGAGAAAGGAACACTCTGTGGGGTGCCTTTCTCAAATTTTGATGGAAAGCGCCTGTGCTTTTGGGCAACGGGCTGTGTTTAGCTGACAGAGCACTGGAGAGCATAGCTGAGCAGGGGGATTTCATTTTGCATGGGTTCCACGTGGGTGATTTTTGCTGTCTGGGCAAAATCGGCTGTGACTGAACTGAATATGTGACACGGGGAGTCACGTCACTGATGTTTTCAAGGTCAGTGTTTTGTGGAAGACTTGAAACGTCCCCACTTTAACATAGGCTCGATAGGGAGACGGTACTTGTTCGTCTAAGAGTTGGAGGATTTCAACACGGGGTGATATTTTTGATGTCATCGTGCCTGCTCTGCATTAGTACAGGAGGGCTCATTGAACAAGGGAGGAGTGACCGCCTATCGCCACCTGACTATCTGACGACGAGGTTGTCAGGTGTTTTCTTGGCTGAGCGTTGGAGAACTTCGACGCATAAAGTAATTCAGCGCAAGAGGGGTATGGCAAGAAATTCGTCGACGGACGGAAGCTTATATCAAAGGAAGCGGATTCGCTTAAAGGAGAGCTACCTACATAGGCTGTTGTGGTAATAAATCGTTATTTAACGGTGTTGACGAGTCTGTGTTTGTGGAATGAAATACTCTCTGTTGTTCTTTCCAGGTTAGCGCATAATTTGCTCTTTGTGACGCTAACATAATAATCTGTATATGGTTTTTGCAGATATGGAGAGAAGGAAGGAAAATAGCTGATTTGTTGTTTTAAAAGTTCGTTTGTGCAGGCCACGTGCTCGATGAAATATGTAAAGGTGACATGTTTGAAGGTGGAGGGTTCTTTATTTGGTGTTTAACGTCGTTTTCAACCACGAAGGTTATATCGCGACGGGGAAAGGGGGGAGACGGGATAGAGCCACTTGTCAATTGTTTCTTGTTCACAAAAGCACTAATCAAAAATTTGCTCCAGGGGCTTGCAACGTAGTACAATGTATTACCTTACTGGGAGAATGCAAGTTTCCAGTACAAAGGACTTAACATTTCTTACACACTGCTTGACTAAAATCTTTACAAAAATTGACTATATTCTATACAAGAAACACTTCACAAGGGTAAAAAGAGAAACAGAATCCGTTAGTCGCCTCTTACGACATGCTGGGGAGCATCGGGTAAATTCTTCCCCCTAACCCGCGGGGGGAAGGTGGAGGGTGAAGGGTTGCGTGGAAGGTGGAGGGTGAAGGGTTGCGTGGCATGTTTAGTGCACCGATGCTTTTTGTTGCAGCCTTTTTTCCCTGCTTATCTACGCGGGATTCAGGGGTTCCTACCTATCCATCTACATATCTGCTTAGCTGCGGTGATGCTTTAACCTGGTAACCTGGTGTTCTGGTGATTTGCTGTCGCTGTCGTCGTCCTACCTGCTACATTTCTACTATTTCTGGTAGACTACGGGGAGGACCTTCAGCGACTGAGTGAGGCGCCTGATATCTCCTAATCCCTGCTTCGTTTCCACGCCAGCCGGCACTTCATTCAACGGAGCAGTTGTGGAGATAGACTATTTACGGGTCGCCCACTCAGGGGCAGAAAGCTAAGTGCACCATGTTCATTGCACCCTGTATACCACCTAGTCATCTTTTATATTTATGATTTCATTTGAGTGGTGACAACGTCAGTGGGGTGTGTGACACCTGCATAACTCGCGCTTTTAGGCAGACCAGTTATATTTCCTGTCTATACACGGGATCAGTGTGTTATCATTTTCTGAACTTTAACTGGCATTTTTGTCAGTGACCTATTTTTACGTTTTGAACGTAAAAACATCTTTTACGTTTTGAACGTAAAAACATCTTTTGGTGGTGTACGTATATATGTGTGTGTGTGTGCGTGTGGAGCGATTCAGAGAAAACCACTGGACCGATCTTCATGAAACTTAACATGAGAGTTTCTGGGTATGATATCCCCAGACGGGTTTTTTTTATTTTTTTTTTTATAAATATCTGATGACGTCATATCCCGCATTTAGTGAAAGTTGAGGCCGCACTGTCACGCCCACATTTTTCAACCAAATTTATCGAAATTTTGGTCAAGCAATCTTTGACGATTTCCGGACTATGGGATTGCATTTCAGCTTGGAAGGTTAAAAATCAGTTCATTAGTTTGCTCATTAAAGTTGTCATTAAAATCATTTGCAAAAACAGTTTAAAAAATGAGTGCATTGTATTCTTCATCTTCTCCTGAATTCAAAAATATATAGATACATTATGTTTACTCTACAAATGTGCTCAGAATGAAAGAAAATAGATTCAGTAAGTACTACGGCCGCATGCTTCGCGGAGACGAGCGTGACCCGTCTCGGACTTTGGTTAGCCGAGACTATCTGAAGGTAGCCTCGGTGATGACTGCCATGGCTTCTGTTACTGATCTTTAAAGTTTGATACCGACTGAATAAATGTTTTTATATCGCTTCACGCGACTTGTTCTAGCTCTTTTATTCCAGAAATAAATGCGGCAGTAGTTTTTACTTGTAAGTTCTTAAACAGCAAAAATGAAATTATCATTAAACTGTATTGTAATGCATTTAATAGCGAAGATAGACCGAGTAAAATGTAAACTAGACTGACTTTTGTATACTGTTGCATCTTTGAACAAAGGTGTGTGTGTGTGTGTGTGTGTGTGTGTGTGTGTGTGTGTGTGTGTGTGTGTGTGTGTGTGTGTGTGTGTGTGACATGGACAATATAGATTGTGTAAGAGAGAGAGAGAGAGAGAGAGAGAGAGAGAGAGAGAGAGAGAGAGAGAGAGAGAAACACACACACATACACACAGTGTATGCCCCCTCACAAGTCGTTAGGAAGACAGGGAGAAAGGCTGAAGTAGGATTATGGTTTAAGGTTTTCCAGCTGGCCTTTCTTTGTATGCAAATTTGTAATGCACATATGCACTGCAAAATACCACAGTGTACAACAGCAATAAAAACAATGAGAACTTTTGAATAAAGACAAAAACCAAACACACACGCGAATCAAAACACTAAGAGTAAGAGACTGAAAGAGAACAAATGGAACAATCAAATTAAAACAAAACTAAACTTAAAAAGAATGAAAAGGAAAACAAAGTATCAGACATGTGAAAGCAGTATGATGCAAACTTCTTTTATTTGCTAATTCATTCTGCAGCCTGAAAATTGCCTGCATGAACCGATTGTTAATAACAGCTGAACACAATGATGCCAGTACACTGTAGTAAAACATGACCAATACAAAAACATATCAACACCTCTAAAAACAGTCACACCGCAATTATACACACTGCACATCAGTTTGTCAATTTATTACATCCTATTTAAAAGTTATAACAAAAAGTTGTATTTACATTTCTCCTTAACACTGTCATTGTTTAGAATAGATACTTAATGTTTTCTCCTGCTAATATAATGAACTTTCATTTGAACATTCTTGATGAAATAAAACATCCAAAGTAAAATGCACTGCATGTATTGAAAACTTCTTCACATACCTTTAGTCTGAGGGATTTAGACTCCCTGCTACACTTTCTAATATTTTTCAATAATCCATATGCCCTGGCTGCCTTCTGTGAGAAATAAAAACAAGCACTTTAAAAAGAATGTCTCAGAAATTAATATTCATAAGGACGGGCAGTATCAGCCATTATTTATATACTTTAGTCTTATTTGTTTTTGTGTTTTTCTGTGCATACACATGAGGGCAAATTTACTCTACTCATTTGCAAGCCACAGAAGAAAGATAAAAAAAAAAATGCACACAACACTATGTATACATCACCTAGATTTAATATTTATTTAAAAAAAGATAAAGGCATTGAACAAACTTGCTGTGGTGGCACACTGATGTCACACAACTATTCCTTTAAAATAATGTTATCACTTTACACAATTGGTTAAAGGTTTGACAGTCAGCAGTGAACAAAGAAAGAAAGAATAAAATAACACTGGCAAGACAGAGAGAGAGAGAGAGAGAGAGAGAGAGAGAGAGAGAGAGAGAGAGGGAGAGATTGAAAGTCTCGGAGACACAGAGAGGCCGAGCTTCAGAACACAAACATTAAAAGTATACACCACAAAAGAAAAGTAGAACTTACAATGTATAATTGAAGTGTTCTCTGTAAACAGTGTATTAAATTGGGCATCATTAAAAAAAAAGTCTGGCAAAATCATGCAGTGTTCTTACACAATTAAAGCTAAAACAAAATAAAGCAAAAACATGCAGCGGCTGTCATTTAAATCATTTGTGATATAAAGTTAGAGTTAAAATAAATACCTTAAATGACAGAAACATCAAAATATTATGCAGGTTCAAACCAGCAAATCAGATCTATCATTTAGCATAAAAACAAACACCCCTCCCCCAACCAAAACAAAAAATCAGACAGAACTTGGAACACAATTTAACACTGTCATGAGGACAGAAAAGAACAAAATAAATAAAATACAAAATAAAATAAATTCCCTTTCAGCACACACGACAACAACTACAAAAACAACAACAACAGCAAAGTCCACAGTGACAACCAAATCATCATTTTTAGTTAGTCACCATGCAAGTACATCATGTATACACAATGGTTAACACATTATCCACTTCTGTGTACAGTATGTATTACATGTACTGGCAAAAACCGTAAACAGACCTGGGAACCCCTGTTTTGCACTTGGAGTATTCTCAAACAAACTTGGTGTTCTTTCTTTCTTTATTTGGTGTTTAACGTCGTTTTCAACCACGAAGGTTATATCGCGACGGGGAAAGGGGGGGAGATGGGATAGAGCCACTTGTTAATTGTTTCTTGTTCACAAAAGCACTAATCAAAAAATTGCTCCAGGGGCTGGCAACGTAGTACAATATATTACCTTACTGGGAGAATGCAAGTTTCCAGTACAAAGGACTTAACATTTCTTACATACTGCTTGACTAAAATCTTTACAAACATTGACTATATTCTATACAAGAAACACTTAACAAGGGTAAAAGGAGAAACAGAATCCGTTAGTCGCCTCTTAGGAGCTGGGGAGCATCGGGTAAATTCTTCCCCCTAACCCGCGGGGGGTAAAAAATGAGTGTACTCCACTCATCATTTGAACATCGATGATTCAAGCATGCTTAACAGGCGTCCGTCGCACCGTTAACTAAGTTTACCAATACATTTAAAACAAATACTTCTTTCAATGTTTACTGACAAAATCTGTTATCATGTGTCAAAATACTGGATCGGCTTCGGGATGCGCTTGTGAAGAAAAGAAGTCTAGGAATTTTTCTCGTCATATATTTTTTTAACTGACCGTACTGATTGTATTCTAGACAATCATGCATACAAAATACAGCGAAATCGTATGGGTTCCTAGGTCTGCTTAAACCAATACTTAGACAGCGCAACATTTTGTAAGCGGAAAGAAAATTACTAACACCAATAGCACCCAATACTCCCAAGCAAAAAAAATTCTCATTTTTAAAACAAATTTATATTCAGTACATTTTTTTAAACAAAAACCTAGGATGCCAACTGGAAAAAAGGTCTTCACTGACATCCTTCCCACAATGGTGGTATTTTCCTTCTGATTCTCAATACACACTAAAACCTAGTTGGATCGTTTTTTCTTTTCTTGCAGGACAGGATGGGTTAATTACATGTACTTCAAACACAGACTGTACCACTGACAAAAGCTGGCGTTACCTCCAGCTACACAAGCCATACTATACCATATTTTGCGGCCTGAAAGGAAATACAGCGCCCTAGTCTCACCCTTCACATTTGAGACAAAATCGCAGTTCAGTCATTTTTTAGCCCATACAGTGAACAAATGCACAGAATTTAACAAAGATAACCTGTGCTTCCATTTAGACCTCAATATTCTTTCCGGTTGAACTCCACTTGCAGCACTCCAACATGATGCCTTGTATGAAAAAATATACAATGATTAGGCCCCCCAAAAAATTGTCTGTTTACGGTATCCCGACCGACCTTATTTTTTCGCGTGACCCTAAATAATTTTTTTTGGCATTTGGATAAAAAAATAAAATAAAAAAAAAGTCTGTTTTTTGGCAAAATAACTGAAAAATGTTTTTTTTTTGAATTTTTTTTTTTTCACATTTAAAAAAAATCCTGACCTACCAACCCTATTTTTTTTGCCTATGTTACCGTAAACAGATTTTTTTTGTTGGCTTTATACAATGGATAACAATCAAAAAAGAGCAACAACAATCCTAAAACAATACATGATTAAAGCAGGAAATAGAGATTCTGTTTTTTGTGTTTATTGTTGGCGTTTCTGTTTTGTGTGTTCTTGACCAAACTAATCATAATTTTTTTCCAGCAAAATCACATACATGTGCAGTAAAACCATTTTAAGGCCCAAAAAATTTGATACAATTAGGTCTTGAAAGAGAGAGTCTTGTTTGTTTGTTCATGGGCTGAAACTCCCACGGCTTTTACGTGTATGACCGTTTTTACCCCGCCATTTAGGCAGCCATACGCCGCTTTCGGAGGAAGCATGCTGGGTATTTTCGTGTTTCTATAACCCACCGAACTCTGACATGGATTACAGGATCTTTTTCGTGCGCACTTGGTCTTGTGCTTGCGTGTACACACGGGGGTGTTCGGACACCGAGGAGCGTCTGCACACAAAGTTGACTCTGAGAAATAAATCTCTCGCCGAACGTGGGGACGAACTCACGCTGACAATGGCCAACAGGATACAAATCCAGCGCGCTACCGACTGAGGTACATCCCCGCCAGAGAGAGTCTTGAAATGGAGGTCATTTTACAGATGTTACCAATAGACAATCTGAAAAAGCAAGGTCTTTAAACAGGTTCATTCCAAAGGTACAGGAATCTTACTGTAGTGTAAATCTTTTTCAAGTGATAACAGTTTATGCTTCCTTAAAAGCAGGCAGCATGTCATTTCACACAAATAAGTTGTCTTCCTTCATGCACTGTAAAAACATACACACACAAGTTTTAGCATTAGCAAACGTGATTGTATAGATCTACATACATTTTGTCTAAAATGTAAATATAAATCCACAAATTACTATCAAACAAGCATGTATAATGTACAAGCAAATATACACAGTTACTCATAAGCTTTAACTAAAAATTGCACATTAGTTACACGGTTTACATTAACAAAAAAAAGATTTTTTTTTAAATCAACAAAAAGAACATACCAATTATGACAAAAGTCATAAAACATCACAGCTTTTTATGTGAGAAAAACAAAATGTGCCCAAAGACAACAAACAAACAAAAAATCAAACGCACTAGTATTCAAAAATGATCAGAAACATGATTTTTTCATGTGAGCTAATTCATAAAGTACATGTAGTCCCAAGCATACACCCGACACTATCAAAATCATGATTCAAAATGCTCCTGGATCAAGTCAAAAATGCTGTTAAATATCAAGTGCACACTATTCGCAGCAAAAGAAGATCATAACCATTGCCGTTTCAACACAGATAAAACTCCTGATCAATCAAAACTAAAATAATCCACTATCGATCAACCATTCTTTCAAGAAGAACTGTAACCACAAAGAAATTAACTGACACAAAGAAGGAATTACATGTACATGCAGACAAAAAGCAAATATACAGTCTACCGCCATGCAAAACATTTTCTCTCAGCTCTGAGTGCACTAAAGTAATGCAAAGCAAACATTTACTTCTGACTAATATTTTACATTGGCCAAAGAACTGCAAATTCAATCATAACCCAAAATCAGCCATTTTGCTCCATCCTAAATGAAATAAAGTATTTCAAACAGGTAATAAAGGAACCCTGCCTCTTTCCTTAAAAAAAACCCCACAAGAAACACATATTGAGAGAGAGAGAGAGAGAGAGAGAGAGAGAGAGAGAGAGAGAGAGAGAGAGAGAGAGAGAGAGAGAGGGAGAGAGGGAGGGAGAGACAGACAGACAGACAGACAGACAGAAAGCAACGAGAAAACTTAACTTTATCACAAAATGCTTCACTGCTATGCAATATGAAACTCCACAACAAGTTCAAGTTTAGACAAAAAATGACAAACAGTTAAACTGGATGAAAAGACACTGTGATCAACCACAACTGTATAAGAACATGATCAATCATATACTCAGTTACACTGCTTCAACTTCCAAGGCATTACTAATCATCATTTTAAGGTAACAAATATATAGAAAAGATGTTGGAAACAATGATGTGGGACTAAACAGCGTTTACAGTTGCACAAACAAACATAATACAAGTAGATGCAAACATGTGAACAGATTTTGGTTACTTTTACATAATGAGACTCATACAAGTTCACTTATGCTCACATAGGTTAAGTTACTTAACACACACACACACACAGACACACACACACACACACACACAAATGTGACACTGCACACACAAACACTCTCACTACATTAGGGCACTTTATGTACACACATACACACACACACAAATGCAGAGTGTGTTAATGTTAAAAAAAGTTTATCTCTCCGCGCTTTCTTTGACCTGCGCTATCACAGCCTGAAGAAGCCTCGGTTGTGGTGTCGGATGTGTATTCGCCTCTTCCGGATAAATCTGTACATGAAAATCATCAACACGATAGATGTGGCACTCAACAGCAACACTACCATTTTTGTCGGCGGCGAGTCTGACTGACCCATTACCACACTGTCAATCACGGGTGGCTGTGGCTTGTGGCGGTTGTGTGTCCGTATTCTGGGACCATTTTGTGGAGGGGCTTGAGGTTTGTGCCTCCGGATGATTCCACGTTCTGTGTTGTCATTGTCGTCATAGTAGGTGTATTCAGTGTCGTCGTCCAGACCTGTGTCGTCTTTATCTTTAGCGGCTCCTTCTCCGTCGTCTTTGCCGCGCTTGATGTAATCGGCGCCAATCTCCTCATCTTCTTCGTCTTCGTTGGCGTACTCGTCGTTTCCATTCTCCTTTTTGTCATTGTAGTCCTCTTTCTTGTGATCTTGGTAGCCAGCTTCATCGTGGGCACCAAAGTGAACCACCCTCCTTTCATGCTGCTGCTGCTGCCCCACCCCTCCCCCAGTGTCTGGGTACATCTCGTCTCCATCAGCGTATTCTCCATCTTCATCTTCATCTTCCTCTTCCTCGTCCCCAGCTGCACCAACGATGACGTTGTTTCCCTTTGCATCATCGTTACCATCGAGCCCTAACACACCCCCTGGTTGTACGGCATTGAAGCCTTCATCATCACCAACATCGTCGTCATCATCATCATCACCTTCTTTGACGAAAGTGTTCTGCTGCTGTTTGCTGAGGAAGGTCATGACCTTGTTGAGAGACTCCTCGTCGCCAAGGAGACCTCGAGGGCTGTTTGGGAAGAAGTCGTGTGGAGAGAAGAGATCCAAAGGACCGGGGTCAATCAGGTAGCGGAGATACATGACCAAAGCTCCGCTCGCCACTCCCGACTTGTGAGAACGGCATCCACCTGTAACACCAAAGACACCAGACATTAGATTCAAACACCTGCTATGTATGGACAATTTCAGCTGGTCCCAAGGGTGCCTACTCATTGCAGGTAGATTGTATGATGCATTATTCTTTTCAATGAAAACTTCAAGTGCTTTGCAAACTGTTCTCACCTGGCATTTCTTTCTCCACAAGGAGCTTCCTTCTGGTAGCTTGGCCAGTCTCATAGGTGCTGAGCATTCTGCGTCCTTGAAGCCTGTTGCCAAGCACCCCTGGGATCACTGGGTGACGGGGGAGACCTCGGGTATCTTCACCCTCCACCCTGTTCACCTTGACGCGACCTCTGATAGATTTGCCAGCCAGGACCACCCCTCTCTGCTTCTGCAGGCTCTGTGCAGCCTGAGCATTTTGATTTAAAATTTGTTTGGCTTGTACCAGGTTGTCAAGTATGTTAGCCTGTGGTCTGGCTATGTCTTCACCTCGTCTGTTTTGTACATTAGCTTGGAGTCTATCACCCTGCAGTCTGTGGGCTTCGTTACCCTGAAGCCTGTTGCTGTTAGCAACATCACCCTGCAGTCCGTTGCCACCGTCAAAAGGGTTAGCAACAAGGTTGCCTCCTGGCTGCGGCATCTTCCTCCTGTACAGCAACTGTGTGTCTGCAGGGTGGGTCTCAACAAGTCCACCAGCAGGCCTGGCAGGCTGACCACCCAGGGCCTGGTTCATGGGAACCACGTTTCCCTCTCTGTTGAGCGCCTCCAGCCCCCGGTGAAGCTGGTCCAGCTGATCCCCATTCTCAGCCTGCTTGCGGTTCTGCAACACAGACTGAAGCAGCTTGTTGTTGGCCTTCAAGCCCTTCAGATCCTGCTGCATCTGCTGCTGCTTCTGATCCAGCTGGCCCATCTGGGACATGTTCTTCAGCTTGTCAAGAGTGTTGAGCTTGCTCAGGACCATCTTGGGGGGCAGGTTAAGGGGCGCCTGGCCCTGTTTTGCTGGTGAGTCATCCTTTTCAGAGCCCTCCCCGAAACATCCTGACGGCATCTGCCACGCGAGGACCTGGTCGAGGTACTCCTTCTTCAGGAACTCGAAGAACCCCAAGCTTGGGCAGACAAATTCTGCAAAGAAGAAGAGACAATGAGGAAGCACTGAACATATGATTTTCAGTGGGTTAGTTGGTTGGTTGATATCTTACCAATAAAGCACACACACATTTGCACGCATACACACATATTTGCACACACATAATATTTGCACACACACACACACACACACACACACACACACACTCACACACACACATATTTGCGCACACACACACAAAAACACAAATGGACACCTGGACAGAGTGAACATTAGTGTAAGATAAGGTACAGTGATAGTTTGCTTGATCCGTGAATTCCATTTGAACCATATAATAAGCAAATGGATATCTCATGATCTGGATGGAATGGACATTGATGTAAGATAAAGTACAATAATCAGTCTGATAGGTCAGTGACTTCCATTCCAGCCATTTTAGCAAATGAACATCTAGACAAGCGACTGTCCTGGTGTGTTTGTTTCGTTCACGGCTTTTACGTTTATGACGGTGTTTTTACCCTGCCATTTAGGCAGCCATACACCTCTTTCAGGGGAAGCATGCTGGGTATTTTTGTGTTTCTATAACCCACCGAACTCTGACATGAATTACAGGATCTTTTCTTGTGCTAAGGGGGATAAGGCACTAGCAGGTCTGCACATTAGTTGACCTGGCAGATCAGAAAAATCTCCACCCTTAACCCACCAGGCGGCAGCGGCTGGGATCTGAACTCACGACCTTCCAATTAGGAGGCTGATGCCTTATCCACTAGGCCACTGCGCCCGTCTGCTGTCATTGTGAGAGGTCATGTTTTTATTGTGCTCCACTCTCATCCTTTTTTTTCCCCAGTGTGACGTACTGTGTGTATTGTTTGTGAAGGCTTGTACAGTTTCGACTGGTCTTCCTGTCTGGATTTACGCTTTTTGAGAGTGTTACTGTTTTCCGCTATTGATTTTTTATTTTGTGGTGGTTTTGCTGACGGGTCTTTGCTTCTGATTTTGTGGGGGCCGCCGATTTTGTTTTCTCCTGTTCTACTGAAGGAAGGTAAAGCCTTGTTTTCACATTGTTCTGTTTACTGTGTTGCTGTTCTTACCTCTGTTAATGGTTGTATGTTTTGTTCTGAATCTTTGTATTCATGTGTACTGCAGTGGGATGTTGTTATTGGCTCACGTAAGTGTAGCCTATGCGATGCTAAACTTTGTCTGTCTGTGCGTGCGTGCGTGCGTGCGTATGTATGTATGTGGTAGAAACTTTAACATTTGACTAAACACCGAAATACTCATTTCACCTGGTTATTTTTCAAGCACCATCTTCAAAATATTGAAGCAATGATCAACATTGTGTCGGCATGTGTGTAGTTAAAGCGTGTATCCAAAGAAAACGGGTGGTGGTTTTTTTTTTAAGGGGTACAAGCAGTTGACTGGTTTGTGTCGTGTGTGGTATGTAGACCAGGTCAGGTGTCAAGACCAGGTCAGGGGTCGTGCGAAGGATTCAGGTATACATAGATTCACTTCTCCAGTTCTCACCTCTGCCTTCGCCAATTCGAGGAAGACGATTTCACGTTGTTCGGTTTCTAAGCTCCAGAAAAGTAAATAAAGAAGATATCAAAGGGAGATTTCCTACAATTTGATCTGCACAGCGTTTTTTCCAATGTCCACGCGAGGAAGAGCTGTCGAAAGCACAGTGTCGATCTGGCAGTCGTATCCCGGTAAGTACAGAGACAGATCTAAGTGTCTCCCACTCTGATAACGTGTCACCTACTGTTAATCCGTTTTGTTTTAATTTCTTTTTATTTCAGCAGACACTGCACTGATGTCAAACACAATGCTAGGCAGTCACCTCTAAAGAAAAGAGTTGATCTAAAGTGCCTGTAATGTTTGGATGTCTTTGTTCTTGGTTCGATTTATGTGAATTTCAAGACTTGCAGTAGAGTCTCAAGTTTACTCTGCCCGTATAAAACTGTCCACAATTTACTTGAACATGCAGATATAAGGAAACGGAATGAATCTGTTCTCAAAGTCAAAATGATCACGATTTTGCCTCAGATTCAAAACATGCACTGTCATGGTTTTGTCTGTACAATTTGGTAAGTCTTACCTTGCAACAACTTCTCTTTGATTGTACTGTTTGCTGTTTACGCACTATCATGATTCGCTATGTAACGTTTGGTAAGCTTACCTTGCAACAGCTTCCTTGTCTTTGTTGGCATTTTCTTTCAAGGCAGTACAACGTAAGATTAGATTCTTTCGGACAGAAGGTAGAATGCGAGTTTTGAGACAACGACAGTCGTCCAAAGAAAGCTTGCTGTGAAATTTGTTTGTAAATAATGGTACATGTGATTCTGTATTTTTCTGCGGTTAATGTTAAAGGTTTCTTTTTCCTCTGTTGTTTTTTCCTCCTGAGTTGATCGTTATCATTAAAACAAGACCCTCAGAGAGTACCTCCGTTGCTCTTTAAAATGGACTGTGAATAGTGTGTTGGCTGTGTTGACCGTCAGAATTATTTTAAGAACCAGACTGCTGCAGTCAGTTGACATGTTTCGCATATTGAAGGGTTATCATGCTGCATAGGTAAAGTGGCTTGTATAACCTGACTATTCTAGATCTGTTTCAAAACACTGTTTATATTTGTGTAGGTTGTAGTCATCATAACTAATCGCATTTTGCCATTTGTTTCAGACAGGAGGTTAACCTACAACAAGATCGACGCTATGTCAGATATGCCTCAGCCACATGAAGACTTCCGAATTCAGATCCACTCGGCATGGTGACAAGTCTTGATGAAAAGTATAGGACTGAGGACAGCAGTGCAAAAAGTGGCCCCATGGCAGCTACCTATTGCTTAGTGTCTGCAGTGCAAAAGACAGATAAGCTGATGGTAGATTTGCAAATGAACACAGTACCCTCAGCTCTACTGCTGATTTACGACGGTCAAGCAACAATCCAGGGCAGAGAACACTGCCGCGTTGTAATCCAGCTCTTCATTTGTTTCAGGAAAGGACGTCCTTACAACTGGAATTAACATTACAACTCTCTGATACCAAGACATATTGCATAGTGTACTCTAAACAAGAGGTTGTGCTACCACAGGAACATCCTGATAATTGAGTGGGACAGGATTAAAAAGCTTCCCATGGCTGCAGTGAGGAAGTACATGATTTTTCTGTCATTGACTTTAATACCTTTCACACAGCCAGTACATGAGAGATAATAGTCAATGGTCTTCTTGGTGACCGTTCATGCCCAAGCACGCGGAGCTGGTGGCCAGCAGGACAACGTGTCACTGGAAAATAGCATAGACTTCGGAGTGCGAGGACCAGGGAAAATAACCTCATGTAAAGCTGTGCGTGTGTGACCATATCTTTAACTCTTAGTCGTATGATCATTCCAAGAATATATCTTGATACGCAAGCTCTGGGGTAGGTTGATAACTGTAGATATAAGCTTTGCCATGATAATTATGCTGATGCAGTTTAAATGTGTGTCTGTGTGTACGTGCGTGCTTGTGTATGTGTGTGTGCGTGCGTGCATGTGTGTGTGTGTGTGTGTGTGTGTGTGTGTGAGGATTGCACAAGAACTCCTTCAGGGACAACACCAACTGCACCAACAACAAATACACAGTCATTTTATCTGTTTGCCTTCTTTTGAAAATTATACATGGAGTTGATATGATGCGTTAGTTTTAACTCTGTGTGTGTGTGTGTGTGTGTGTGTGTGTGTGTGTGTGTGTGTGTGTGTGTGTGTGTGTGTGTGTGTGTGTGTGTGTGTGTGTGTGTGTGTGACGGAGTGAGTGAATTTGTGTTACCGTTTGTTGATTTCTTACGGGAGCCTTGAAGGCTTCGCCTCTTGTTTTCTGTTGTATTCTGGATTTGTTCGGTTCCTGTTTTTGTTGTTGTAAGCTCACCAAGTCACCTTGGGGGTTAGGTTCACTAGCGGAGCAGCTGATGTTATTGTGTACATTTTTTTTTTTTTCAATCCTTTCCCCTTACCAATCTTTTCTCTGACTTACATTTTTTTGGATCTCAATCCCCCTTCCCCTTCTTCGCCATTGCAAGAAGCCAATATAGCCGCCTATAACAGTAAAAGTTGTGTGTTCTTATTCTCTATTTCTCTCTCTTCGGCCACACTCACGTTGTTCGAGGAACAGGTCCTGGTAGTCTCCTTTCACCCTGCCCAACATGTAGACATGCACGATGGCGATCATCTCGTAGTAGTTGTTGGTGCAGAATTCCAGCTGCATGTGATCTACCGACTGGAACCCCAGTCGCTTCAGCAAGTCATCCACTTCTTTACTACAGCCAGCCTGAAAACAGAGTCCATTAAAATGTTACAACAAAGTACAGTTGAACGTCCATTTTAAGACCTCCAAACATCAGGTCTTAAAAAGCACCCCACAGAAGCTGCCGAGTGATGTTGTAATCAGTCCACCCTCGGGGTGTTGCAGGTAGCTTTGTTTCCTCCTTGGGGATGAAGCTACCAGGGGAAGGGATTGTGTTGGAGGTGCGGGTAGAGGGGTAGCCCTCCCGGTGCTCCCCCTTGGACCTCCCTAGTCTAGGACCCTGGGTCTTCGCGAGGTGGCCATTGTGGCGTAATCCCTCCGGACTAGCATAACGTTTCCCTATCCCAAGACCGACCGTGCGTGGTCTATGACCACATCCTCTACGAGGTGACCCTATCAACTAGGCAGCGAAAGCCCCTAGGCGAAACACGGCGGATCTAGAGGAGAGAACCTCGATAAAAAATTTGAGCTGCCATGAAGACGGAGCATGTTGGCTGAGGACAGCGGGCAGACCTTCTGTGCCGACACCCATCTACAGGAGAAAACCAGGCATGCACGCATCAAACCCAACATGGCCATACAAAAAAACAACAACAAAAAAGTCCACCCTCACGGACACAAACAACTGTAGGCACTCACACAACACAACACAACAGATACATACTATCAACCCCCTTTATAAAGACCCCCTGATTCAAAATTAAATGTTGTGAGCTGTGCAGTTACCTCAGATTTCAGAATCCATCCCCTTGAAGACCTTACTTTCTCTGAATTTTGTCAGTCTGAAAAAAGGGGTACCATCGCAAATAAAAGACACAATCAGATTCTTTTCAGCTGTAGCAGTTTTCCTATTACAGATGTTTATAAATTTATCGACTTGGCGGAAAACCGTGAAAGTTGTCAAAACAGGTCACATCTTTTTAATACTGAAAATTAAAATGCCTAATCTTCTGTTTAGCTTTACAGATATGGTGACTAGTGCGTGCACTTATTACTTCTTTTTCTTGATATCTATCCTTACCTCGCGTTGTGTTTTTATCTCCTAGTGCATGCACCCCTAAATCTGTCTATCGCCCAAATACCCTTTTTCACCTAAAATCACCGGTTTGGCTTATCTCTCTAATAACAGGCTATGCTTGCGGAACAGAAACGACGACTCACAGAACAATGAAAATCACTCAGACGAATAAATGGAGCCAATTTCTTGGGGTTACTTTTCTATGAAATAGTTTATTGAAACGTATTTTTAGAAAAGTATGAAATAGAACAATCCAAACAAGCGCATGTTACGCAATATTTTAAAGTTGCATACAAATGTTATACAAAATCCCGGGTCGCCTTTACAAGGCAAATATCAAAAGTGAAAGTAATTCAAAACAATGAAGCTGCCTAATCTCCCATCCCAAAGTAAATGTGTTGTTTCGAGGGAAGGAGAAACAGAGTTTAAACTGTAGAGGGAATGAGTATAAGCAGGGACGGGATGGGTCTGGGGGAGGAAAGATGAGGGATGGTGGAGGGTTGAAAGGCGAAGGAAGAAGGATGCAAGGGAGGGGGGTCACAGGAATAAGCGGGAAAGGACCACCCATAGATAGGGAGCGGCAGTGCCAGTCAGTGCAGCAGCAGCAGCGCAAGCAGCAAAACGCATTATTTGCTTTGGAGAAAAAACAGAAAACCTTTCGGAAAATGGAGTTTTCTGTTTGGAGTGAAAACCTGCCTTCACTAATCGTGAAAGAACTATGTGCGCAAGGGTTTGACGATATGAGCGTCATGCTCAACGTCGAAATGTGTGACTTGGAGGCGCTGAAGCTCCCGAGGGGCCTCTTTATTCGTCTCCGTACGGAGGTGAGAAAACTTCACGCTCAGCATGGAGGCCCCCTTGACGACGACGCTAACGTGAACAACGTGAAGCCGCTGGCGGAGTTGATGGCTGGACTTAACCTCCAGTCAGGCGTAGCAGCCACAAAACTTAAAGGTGAGACGGCACTTCATGTGGTGGATTTCATATCCCAGTGTTTTGGTGCGGAAGAGGAGGTGACCCTCGGAGGGGGTATTTTACTTAAACTGAACTCAAAGCCAAAACTGGAGAAAGTAACACCATCGGCCTGGATTGTCGCCAACTCCAAGATCATGCAGGAACTGATGGACAGTGACCCCGAGTTTGACGTGGCTGCTTACATCAGATACACAGCTATGATAGGAGAACTTGGCTGTCGCTTCACCTGGAAGTCGGTAATGATCTTTGACGACGAGTACCGTCAGCGACAGGCCCAGAACAAGCTCCCCTGGGGGACAGATGCACCACACCTAGCCACTGTGGTTCTTCGTGACCGTGCCATAGGCAACGTTGCCTCACCAAAGAGGACAGGCAACAAAGACGGCAGCAGCCGACCCAGAACTGCAGGGGGAAAGGAGTTTTGCATGCAGTACAACAAGGGGTCGTGTGCCTATGGTCAGCGCTGCATCTTTGAGCACGCGTGCAGTGTGTGCAGTAAGGATCACCCCGCCTCGCAGCACACCAGCAGCCAGCAGTCTTCAGCATAGAGACCCGCCCAGCAAATTACCATCGGTAGCAAGGTAGGTCCCACCCACTTCAGACCCTATGTGCCACAGGAACATGACAACTGTAATTTTGTTAAAGCCAGAAACTCCATTAGTGCTAAGTATGATAAATGGGAATCTGAACTTCAGAATGATGCGGACCGGTCCTTTTTACTCGATGGATTAAAACATGGGTTTCGTATTGTTAAAAAGGACTGTAGTGTATCCCCAGTGGAACAAAAGAATCATAAATCGGCAATGACAGCAAAAGATGCAGTAGAAAAAGAACTTAGAGACCAAATCAGCAAAGGACATTACATTTTAGCTTCAAAGAAACCCACAATAGTTAGCGCCTTAGCTGCAATAACGAAAGAAGACAGTGATGTGAGAATCATTCATGACGGCAGTCGCCCCTTAGGCCTAGCAATGAACGATTATTCAGTGCCAGAATCAGTCAAGTTTCAAACACTATCAGACGCATGTCAGATGGCAAAGACAGGATTCTGGTGTGCAAAACTGAAAATTACTCAGACGAATAAATGGAGCCAATTTCTTGGGGTTACTTTTCTATGAAATCGTTTATTGAAACGTATTTTTAGAAAAGTGTGCAATAGAACAATCCAAACAAGCGCATGTTACGCAATATTTTAAAGTTGCATACAAATGTTATACAAAATCCCGGGTCGCCTTTACAAGGCAAATATCAAAAGTGAAAGTAATTCAAAACAATGAAGCTGCCTAATCTCCCATCCCAAAGTAAATCGAACATTTTAAAAGCAAATTTTCATTTGATTAATATACTTACCCGAATCACATAAAGCATCGACACAGTCTGAGATGCTAAGGTCTGAAAAGGCTACCCGTCTTAAACAATTTTAAAGGGAAGCAACCCCACCACAAAGTGTAAACGTAGCCATGGTAATGACCACACACCCGGGGAGTTACCTCCCATTGGTGTGTACTACGTCACTACCGCTACTCAACATGTGGTCAATAGCATACGACTTTTTCAGCTTCTGAGAGAAGGTCGTGGATTTTTGGCGCTCTCGTGGCTTTTGCTGTTTGGTGTCTGCTTGACACCCACCGGCACCCACTTACCCGTCTTATTACCTTCTGCGTTGGTAGTTGGTGAGCTTGTTCCTTTTTACATTTAGTCAAGTTTTGACTAAATGTTTTAACGTAGAGGGGGGAATCGAGACGAGGGTCGTGGTGTATGTGTGTGTGTGTCTGTCTGTCTGTGTGTGTGTGTAGAGCGATTCAGACTAAACTACTGGGCCGATCTTTATGAAATTTGACATGAGAGTTCCTGGGTATGATATCCTCAGACGTTTTTTTCATTTTTTTGATAAAATGTCTTTGATGACGTCATATCCGGCTTTTCGTCAAAGTTGAGGCGGCACTGTCACGCTCTCATTTTTCAACCAAATTGGTTGAAATTTTGGTCAAGTAATCTCCGACAAAGCCCGGACTTCGGTATTGCTTTTCAGCTTGGTGGCTTAAAAATTAATTAATGACTTTGGTCATTAAAAATCTGAAAATTGTAAAAAAAAAAATTTTTTTATAAAACGATCCAAATTTACGTTCATCTTATTCTCCATCATTTTTTGATTCCAAAAACATATAAATATGTTATATTCGGATTAAAAACAAGCTCTGAAAATTAAAAATATAAAAATTATGATCAAAATTAAATTTTCGAAATCAATTTAAAAACACTTTCATCTTATTCCTTGTCGGTTCCTGATTCCAAAAACATATAGATATGATATGTTTGGATTGAAAACACGCTCAGAAAGTTAAAACGAAGAGAGGTACAGAAAAGCGTGCTATCCTTCTCAGCGCAACTACTAACCCGCTCTTCTTGTCAATTTCACTGCCTTTGCTATGAGCGGTGGACTGACGATGCTACGAGTCTACGGTCTTGCTGCGTTGCATTGCGTTCAGTTTCATTCTGTGAGTTCGACAACTACTTGACTAAATGTTGTATTTTCGCCTTACGCGACTTGTTATTCTTTGTTGACAGGAATTTTCGTTGTTGCTGATATATTTTCGTCCATGTTTTGGACTTGTATTTTTCAGTAACTTTTGCGGTTTGGCCGCCATTTTGTGCTTCAGCTTGTCTGACAGCGATAAGAAACGCGGCAAGGCTGATGTTAAGGGCAGAGTTAAATCTAAATCTCCTTCATCAGCTTCCAAGCCTCCTGTTATGGTAGTAGTCTCGGACGATGCTCGTAATACGGTCATGGCCGTACCTATTTCTGCTCCTAATGACCTTTCGGTTGGGGGGCAGCCAAACACTTCTGTTCATTCCATTTCTTCTCGCTCTCCCTCCATTCTGGTTTCAGAGCAAGCATCCCTAGTGTCGTCGTTACTGACTTCCTTGGTTCCAGAGATTCGCACTTTGGTGCGTGAAGAAATGCAACGTTCTAAGCCTACGGACACTGTTGTGTTCCCGCCCGCCGTGGGGGACGCTCGGTCGTTGGCTTCCTTGATGGTTCCGGCCACGACTTTGTCCAGGGCGGATCTACTTGCCTCATCGTCTTCTACCTGTTTTTATCGTTTTTATACCTGCCTCCAGTTTCTCAAGCTTAGAGTGATCGTCATCTTCACTGATGTACGGCATGTTGAAGCGAAATTTGCAACGGTTTTCACAACAAACTTTCTCGCATCGACAAATCGCATACACCTAGAAAAATGGCGGCTTTAGCAATGCCCAGATTCTCTCCTCCCGCCAAAAGAGCTTCAAAACTTGGATCGGAATCTCTGGTCAAAATTCAACCGAGCGAAACGAACCACGATTTTTTTCTCTGATTTTTTTTTTCCCGCAACAAAATTGAAAACCCGGAATTTCCGGCTGTGGACATTTTAAAAAACCGGAATTCCAGCACCTTGCCGGAAGAGTGGCAACCATACGGAGGGCACCTAGGATGTTCCCGTTTGGTGAGCGTTCAAATGGAAGGGTGTTTGTACTGTGTGTAAAAGCCTGACAGTATCTGTGATGGTTTACGGGAGGCTTACTGTGCCTTTAAAATGGCAACTAGAATGTATTCTCTTTACTTTTTTCAGTAATACTCCAGTTACATACTGATACAGACATGCAACAAACTATTTTTTTGTGTCTTCTTTTTTCATAATTGTTACTGTTCAAATCCATGTCACAACCTTTAGTTTCCATGTTACAAAGTAGTCGTACTTTAAAACCCTTGCAATTTACACTGAACTTTGACAAACAAAATATGCAAGTATTTCTAATTCTTTATCTGCAGGACAAGGATATATATATATATGGAACCAGTTCTTATTAATGAAATCAATTTCTATGGTTAAAATGTCTCAGTTTAAGTAAAGAAAATTAATGTCAACTTTGTAACATGGTTACCACTGGCACACAGCTCTCGAGAATAACCCATATACACAAGCTACTAAACCTTTTCAGCCAAAGCACTCCACAGAATTTGATGGGTGATGCCGTATTCGGTCAAGCCGCGTTGCGTCATGATCCCCCCACACTTGTCTGTAAAGCTGCAGCCTGGTTTTGTGCTGTCAGACTTATTGGGCGTCATGATCTCCATCATACAGGCGTCACTCTGACCTTCGTTTAAATCCGCTGGTCAAACAAAAAGACATGAAAGTTATTTAGAGTTTGAGCGAAGACAATACTGTTCCTGTTCAACCTTATGATTACAACCTTTCACACACTGAAACAATGTAATCAAACTTTGGGGGGGTGGGGTGGGGGGGCTGCAGGAAAATAATAACAAAAGGCTTACAAAGACATCAACGGACGGGGAAAAGGTTACACTTATAATGAAAGCAAATGAGGAAAACCAGAATGACATAGACCGTTATACATGTAATGACCAAATATAAAATGATACTCAACTTTTACCCCCCCCCCCACCTTGTTTATAATAAATTAATGTGTGTAATCATGACCAAACATACAATATTTAAAAATTCATGTCAACCCCCACCCCTACTCCCACTATTAAGAAAAACCTATTTATCAATTTTGCACTGATGTCTGCTTCTTGGCAAAAGCTCTTCCTGTGTAGATCTACACAAAATGAATCATAAATTGTAGAAATGCTCACTTCCCTTTGCAGCCTGGTAAATAGGAATCTCCCAACGACTGGTAGGTTCGACCCTGCGGTGGCGTTTCAGATGGGCCCAGGGCTGGGAAATGACGTACTGGAGATCGGTGAAGTACTGTTCATCATCAGCCTTTGCCGCAGACACAGCACGGTCACCCACCCACTTGGCATCGTTGAGAATGACCTGAAGGCGCTGAACGACTGACGGGCTCAAACTGGCATGCTGTCCTCGCCCATGCTCATCCAGTATTCTTTGCATCTGACCTAAAGCGAAGAAAATAGAAGTCATTACACAAATTGCATCAACAGTTTTCAATGAAGTTATGTGCATGAACGACTGACGGGCTCAAACTGGCAAGCTGTCCTCGCCCATGCTCATCCAGTATTCTTTGCATCTGACCTAAAGCGAAGAAAATAGAAGTCATAACACAAACTGACGGGCGCAGTGGCGTGGTGGTAAGACATCGGCCTCCTAATCGGGAGGTCGTGAGTTCGAATGGTGGGTTAAGAGTGGAGATTTTTCCGATCTCCTAGGTCAACTTATGTGCAGACCTGCTAGTGACTTAACCCTCTTCGTTTGTACACGCAAGCACAAGACCAAGTACGCACGAAAAAGATCCTGTAATCCATATCAGAGTTTGGTGGGTTATAGAAACACGAAAATACCCAGCATTCCTCCCCCGAAATCGGCGTATGCTGCCTGAATGGTGGGGTAAAAACGGTCATACACGTTAGAACCCACTCGTGCTGAAAACATTAGTGAACGTGGGAGTCTAAGCCCATGAACGAAGAAGAAGAAGATTACACAAACTAGCATCAACAGTTTCAATGAAGTTATATATGCATGAACGACCAACGGGCTCAAACTGGCATGCTGTCCTCGTCCATGCTCATCCAGTATTCTTTGCATCTGACCTAAAGCGACAAAAATAGAAGTCATTACACAAACTAGCATCAATTTGTTTGTTTATTTGTTGCTTAACGTCCAGCCGACTACGCAGAGCCATATCAGGACGAGGAAGGGGGGGATGAAGGGGGCCACTTGTCAAGCGATTCCTGTTTACAAATGCACTAACCCATTACTTGTGTCCCAGCAGGCTTTAGTAAAACTAAATTAATACCTACTGGAAGATTACCAGTTTCCAGTATGTTAAAATAGGCTTAACCTATCTACTGCTGGACTTACATCAGAACACTAACAGATTAAACTATACATGAATCGCGAGACAAGCGGCAAGAGAAGAGATTTTTGGAAAAAATACAGGTGAATGAGCAAGAAGGCAGAAAAAAGAAAAGAATTCATGAAGAAAAAGAGAGCATGACAGGAAAGAGGAACCAAAAATCTACCTAACAGCAAACTAGAAAGCTCCTGCGGTTCCAAAAACAGGAGGGGCCTTTAATTTCATAAACGCAGTGCCCCACTGCGGGAAACTAGCATCAAAAGTTTTCCATAAAGGTATGCATTGCATGTATGCATGTTTCCAATCAAGCGAGACTTTCACTGTTACCGTGGTATCACAGGTAATTACCTCGCCGGCATTTTGCAAGCGAATTTCATCGCCAATTTTGAGATAAATTATCTTCAAATCATTAGTGTTTGTCTGTCTGTCCACTTCAAAGACCACTGGGACGACGTACAGTAAATGTAACGTTTTGTTTTGTCAATAATTAAACATTCCAATAATCTACAATTATTCCTTTTATGAAACCCTTGTTTTTTTCTCAAATAAGTGTTAACTTGCCTAATAATTTTACAATGCACATTCCCATTCAGTGACTCAATTTGCGGCAAACAGGCAACACATTGATTTTGTTTGAACAACTATCATTTGGGCAAATAATGAGGCAGCAGGTGTCACATATTATGAACATTGATATTTCTTGACTTGATGCATAGTACTATGAAACACTTCATGAAGTATCATTGTGTAATAACTACAAGGACTAGCTGCTACATGTACCATTTTTCAAGTTTAATTAGCACTTGCAACTATAAGGACCCTTTCTATCAATTTCCAATTTATATATATTGTCTGTGTGTCATGTACATACTCTACATATATAGTATGTGTTTGTGTGTATCATCTTATGTGCATGTGTACATATGCATACATACTATGTGTGTTTCAGTCATCATTTATACATTTAAAATAGATGCAAATCAGCATCGTCACTTTCAGTTTCATGCTGGATTTTTAGTAAGTATGCTTAATGGGGGTGGGGGTGGTTGGGCTGGGGCACATATGATTTGTTCTTTTTCTACTAATAATTCATCTCACTTTGGTCATCTTACTGATCAATCCAACACAGTAATACTGTACTTATAGCCAGAACTGCACATGTACACAAGCATAATTTCTTCCGTTTACTTTTACTAGCAATTTATTTTTACTATTGTCATCACTCTGTGTGTATGTGTGGGTTTTTTTAAACAGTAAAAGCCAAAACTTGACACAGATACATGTACATGACCAAATGTTTGATCAGTTTATTTTTACTGGCTCTAGCAGCCTATATTAACTTATCACTGTTTATTCATTCATTTATTTATCTTTTAATGGGGGCCATAGCTTAAATATAACCTGCTTATAACTCAAACAGCAGATTTATAAAAAATATTCACATCTGTAGATGGTATGGGAGATATCTTTCCGCATAACCCAGGTTATTTTGGTTACATTTCACACAAAAACAAGAAAAACAAATTGATCTCCTACAGTGCTCCCAAAACAAACTGTGCCTCCCTGCGTGCTATACGATCTAGTCTAAAAGCCGAAAACATGTACTAAAAAATCATGGAGGGGGTCTGGGGACGCACAACATTTATGTTATCATGCATACCGTATATACTGTTTTCAAACTGTAATGGTCAGCTAAGTCTAGTACAAGCACCAGTGCCAATTCACATGGGAATAACATCAAAAAGGAGGCTGTTCAAAGCATATAATATATATATGCAGAATGATGAAACGGTTTTGATCTAAAAAGCACTGGTTGCTAGAACAAAAGCATGCCGGGTGACTTCAGCGGTGAACTAATACAATGACACATATTCAGTGACCAAAAGATTGAAATGTTATCAGACAGAATGGAGGACTAATGAGTATCAGGCCCCTTCTGTTTGGAATTCACTGCCCGCTGACCTTCGCAGTTGCTCTTCCCTATCTCAGTTCAAATCAAAACTAAAAACACACCTTTTCCGCAAACATTTACCGTGAAATACATTTTCAAGCCTGGTCTGTTCCTGATGGTCACTTCTGTCCCATGTTATGATGTACTGTACATAGTTTTTCACGTACATATGTTTTGGGTGCGCGAGAGTGCGTTTACATGTTTGTGATAAGGTATTTTTGTGCAATCTGTTTTATGTAGTGCGTGTGTGTGCCCGTGCGTGTGTTTGTAATAATGTTTTATGGAGCAATGTGTTATTCATTGATATGTGTGTGATTGCACGTTAAATAATGTTTTGTTGTCGTAGTATTTTGATTGTACAGCGCTTTGAGCAGGGTTAAACCCTGAATACATGCGCTATATAAATATTATGCATTATTATTACTTACAGATTGATAGGCTTGCATTTGAAACTTCAAGGCGATTATCGTATATTGACACCCGAAAAAAGCTGTATTGCAGCCCAACGGCAACGGAGCGAAGCAAAGGACTGGGATTCAATTGATTTAGGCTTTGGGAGGGCGTCAATCCAAAATCACCAAGAAGTTTCAAATGGAAGTCTGTCAATGTTAATAAATTGTTACTCTTAGTCTCTGACAGACTACACCAGTTAAAATTTAAAAATAAAATGCTGGCTTAAAAGTTATCTATCTATTCCCGAAAATGGAATCTACAAGTAAAAGTGAAAGTGTTCTGATTTTCTTAAATCTTAAAGCTACAAACACTCACACATCCTCCAGGTGGGGCGTCCATGTGGAGCCCTGTTCTGTTGTTTATTTCAGTGTAAACACTTTAAAGATCTATATATATATATATATTTGAATTATAAATAATCATCACATTTCAGTCAGGATTTTCTATACTTGTGCAAAAATGAGGTGGTACCAAAGAAATTACAGTTTTCCTGCTCCATCTTTTGATTCCAGCATATTACTACTAAGGTCTGAATGCACAATAACTTATTAACTTACAAAGTTATATCTGGCTCATAATTATATACATGTACAGATTTATACATTGATATTGTGACAAGAGAAAAGAATACACAATCCTAGTGTCTCCCACTGTTGCTTCAGTAATCAATGTAACAGCTGGAGGCAAAGCAAACACTGAAGCAAAACAGCTGCTGCATCAATATATAGACAAACTACTCCTTGTTGTATTGCCCCAATACACAATTAGTTTTCATTTGTTCAGCATGTGGTACAGATTTCTATCTGAATCAGAATGGCTTTTCATCTGACCCAGTGGTTATCACACAAATACAGTATTTACACAGCTGCTTGAGCACATGATGCACAGCTGTACTGTGGTACCTGCGATGAAGGACACCCTTAGGAACAGCCAAAAGTGTTCCTATAGTTATATATTATATATGGTATTCAAGCCTCTCACTGTCTCAGTCTCACTCTCAACAGACCCTCTATCTGGAAGTTCGGGGAGCCCTGTCCTGCATGTGGCTTATCATGACAGGTATTTTGGTCCAGAAGATGGAAAAAGGGACAAGATCGTATTTGTATACAATGTCCTTTTATTTTATCAGACATCGCAGGTACCACTGGCACTGTATGTGCTGCACAAAAATCCACTGATACTGTGCTACTGTTTACATTTTACACTGTATATCAGCTAGGTTGAATAACACTGTTTTAAATTTAACTAATTACACTAACCTGAGAAATGCATAATTTAAAAAAAAAATTTAAATGTAGGCTAGGCTATCCTCCCAATCCCACAAAATGAAAAATACATCAACCATAGTGACTGACATTGTCCTCTTAAAGAGCGCTAGTCACTAAAAGTCAGCAATTGACGACGTGACGAAAATATTCTGAAATTCTGAAATTCTGACATACATGTACAATTTCGTTATTACGATGCTTGCTGATACAATATAATGCAATAAAGAAAATCTCGAGAGCATAAACCTCCAAGGCCTGACCCTGTAGAATACTACCTACTAAAAACTACTAATAGTAATACTAAAACACCGTCCATAACAACAAAGAGAGTGGGAACAAAAACTGACAAACCTTCTAACACTTTGAGTCCAAATACTCCGTCAAGGTTCATGTCCTGGTAGCTTGCTTTGAAATATCTGACTAGTTTTTCGATTGCATTTACCACTTTTAATAAAAGTGCATGGCTATCTTGTTCATTGCAACCTGACAAAGTAAAGAACAAGGGCAGCAAGATAATGACAACCGCAGTGGCCGCCATATTGCTCTCCGTCCTTTAGCTGACTTACTTCCCTTAATCAATGTGAGTAGCTCGGGAACCGACGAGTCGGTTACGGAGCCCCCTGTCTCGGGAACCGGTGTAGCACGAACAAATTACACCCCATGACATGTGTACTCCGGAGTAAAACTATCGTACGAAAATTGTACCCCCCCTCACGAAAAAAAGTACTCCCCCCTAGCACGAGCAACTGAACAACTCCCCACGACGGGTGTAGGCTACTCCGGATCAGTTAAATATTCAGTTTGTAAACTCGGAAATTAGGCTTACGGGCCCCGCCCCCCGCAACCCCGCCCCCCCCCCCCCCCCCCAGCCCCTTCTAGCACGAACAACTTGACGGCCCCACGACAGTAAAAAAAAAATAAAAAAAATTGTACGAAGATGTTACTCCCCTCATGAAAAAGGCCGGCAGGGTGGATGGTGGTGGCGGTGTCACGATTTCATCTTTCGCCTGTGTACATATTTCCCCCTCGACACGATATACTCAAGACCGAAATGTTGTTTCCTGGTAAAATTAAGAAGTGAAATTATTTATGGACGAAAAGCATGTCAGTTTCTTGCATGTGAAGAAAATTGGTGGTAAAATGTAATAGATTTCACCCCCAAAATCGAATTCTTCGAAAACGTGTACTGAGTGGTTACGTCCCTTGAGTAAGAAGGAAAACATTTTAGGATGAATCAAATTTCTAAGTTAAATAAAACAAATTGATTGGACAAATTTGGCCCCATGAATGTAAGGTACACAAGGTCGCTCATCAGTACTATCGAAGTTTTTTTTGTTGTGTTCAGTGTAGAGTTTATACTAGATCAACGAGGCCGAGAAGCGAAATATCAACACGGCGAAAGATGAAAACGTCACAGCGGCAGGGGAAAAACTTGAAGAGGGGCCCGGTAATGTTTCGTATTAGTCCGGTGGCAGAGGGCTGTTTTTTCCCAGAGCCTAGAAATCCCCAGTTACAATCGTTTCTTTGCATTTTTGAGTGCTTTTGACCTTAAGGTTGAAGAATCCGGCGGGTGTACAAATGACACCCTCTTGGCATTTTCACAATTCAAGATGGCGGCCAAGATGGCGGCCAAGATGGCGGCCAAAATATGTCACCGGCCATAACTTTTGAGCTATACCTCGTAGAATCATGATATTGGTGTCTATGGTAAGGTTTTTGGGGTCAAGGAATCCATTTCTAGTGATTAAATGAATATTCAATCAGTGTAAGTGGTTGAAATGAACAGTGGCTACTTTTGCTACAACAAACAAACAATGTGCGCCACATCGTTAATATCAATAGTGTAGAGAAGCAGAGATTATAAACTAATGGTTTAATTATGCAACTTTGTTATTACTCAGAAATATCCTCAGAATGTGTGTGCGCTCCGCCTTCTCACCGAAGATCAGCTACTCCGACCAGTCATCAAAAACAATGAACTGACCAACATGGCTTCTTTGGAAGAGGTGCTTACTGATCTCTCTGCTAAGAGTCGAACAAGAAAAGCTTGGACAGAGTTAGTGATCAAACCGACACTGCTCATCATGCAGTTCACTCGGGCAACTCACGAGCCTGACTACGCCCTCCTCATCTGTACAATGGATCAGATGCTTCCATACTTTTTCGCTGCTCACAAACCCAACTATGCTCGTTACGGCCTGTTCTTCTGCCGCTCTCTTACCTGGCTTCCACCTGAAGTTTAACAGCAGTTCCTTCGAGGAGAGCAGGTTCTTCATCACGTGGATGGACTCTGGAATGGCATTCCATCAGACCAGTTCATTGAAACTACATGGATGAAGCGAGGAAAGGGCCCGAGTGGCATCATTGGAGTCACACAAAATCCACAAACTGTGGCAACGTGGTCCTACAGCCAACACGCAGTCATAACACTGACAGGGGACTTGCAGACGATGACTGAAGAAGACAGAACACCAAAACTGGTGCACAAAGAAGAATCCAATGGGCGAATTAAAACTGATGCACAGGATCGCCAGTCTATCTGCTCCACGTTGTTAGATTGTGTTGATCCAATGGATCCCGACAGTCATCCTGATGGTGCTCTAATGAACGTCGTCACAGGAGCCATAGCACAGCAGGATGTGAACATCGACAGAGCATTGATACTGGGCCAGGAGCAGATGGAAGCTTCAGAGTCTTCATGGCCGGAAGGCTTCTACAACCCAATCAAAAAACGGGTTGTTACCTTTTCTGGCAACAGAAAGGCTGTCAAAGTTGGCGACCTTGCTGTTATTGACCAGGAGGCAATTTATGCCAGAGTGATTGGCCTGATGGTGAGCCAGCGGGATGTGGATCTTGGACAGGTACTCAGTTGTGAATTAGCAGCATACCCCCCTTCCATGTTCCATCCAGATGGAAGTATTCGTCTTGCCACTGGGAAAGCATGTTTGAAGAAATGTCTTGCTGTTACAACATCTGCAAGGATGTGGGGAGAACCTTCTGTCGTCGTGGTCGATGTTTCTGCTGTGTTATGGACAATTCACTGGCCCGCACAGGGAACTGTACAAACATTTGTTGACTCTTTCAAGACATGGGTTGCAGATCGTCTCAGACATGCTGAAGTCCATCTGGTTCTGGACAGACACTATGACTACTCTACAAAGAGCAGCACAAGAGCAGCTCGTGATGGCAAAACAGGACCCTCCCGAGTTTACAAACTAACTGCAAAGTCTCCCCTCCCATCCAGGGATGCTGTACTTAAATGTGTCGCAAACAAAGTTCAGTTAAACCTCATCACATGTGAGCAAATACTCAGTGACCAAGAGTTCCTGGACGAAGGCACCCAAGACCACCGCCTACTGCTGACAGGTGTTGAGCCAGTGCCAACTGCAGTGTACAAGGGGAGAAAGAGAGCAGCGATTGACCTGTATTCAACTCATGAGGAGGCTGACATTAGACTTGTCAAGCATGCACTCTCGGCATGCCAAACTGACGATGCTCAGGTCTGTGTCATCTCAGATGATACAGATGTGTTTGCCCTACTGTGTTACCACTACCAAAAATCTGGTTCCTCATCTCCTTTGATGATGCAATCATCAGTCTACGGCAGAGCTTGTATTGACATCCCAGAGACGGTCAAGACGCATCCAGTCCTCATCCCACAAGTCCTGGCCATACATGGTATCAGTGGCTGTGACACAGTAGCAGCATGCTATGGTATTGGCAAGACAATAGCTGTTACCGTTTCAAAGAAGGGGTTCCTCTTGAATTCCCTTGGTGTGGTCGATGCACTATGGAGTGATGTGGAAAAGGAAACGACTGAATTCATGGCGGCTGCCTACAATGAATCAGGAGAAACAATGAGTGAGTGCCGTCTTCAGCAATGGGCGAAAAAGACATCCAAATCCACTGGTGCACCCAAACTCTGTTCCTTGCCACCAACTACAGAAGCATTTGTGGAAAACATGAAGCGAGCACACTTCCAAGTTGCACAGTGGTATGCTGCATTGGAATCAGATCCACCACCTCTTGCTCCACTGGACTACGGCTGGGAAGCCGATGACGTAAACAGGTCTTTGTCTGCAATACCTGTGCCAGCAGGTGTTTCTCCAGCACCAGACTACGTCCTCTGGCTCATTCGTTGTGGCTGCGAGTCAGACACAGCTTGCAAGACAGGGAACTGTCGATGTACGGGCCGACAACTCCCATGTACTATATTCTGTGCCTGCACAGGTGGGCTTTCTTGTTGCAACAAGTTCACCAGCAAGCCTCCTAGTGATGATGACGACGAAGTTGACGATGTTGTGCAGGAGACGGGCTAAAAACTGACTTCAATCTAGATTCATCAGGTCATTAACATGTAACCAAAACGATGATAAAACGACGACGTTGTGCAGGAGAGGGAGGACAGGGATATTATGGCCGCCATCTTGAAAACCAAAACAAGTTGTGAAATAACTATACAAACGTAAGGAATGGTTTCCTGGACCCTTAAAACCTTATCCTAGACTGAACAATTATGAGTTTATGTGGTTTACTTCGAAAGATATAGCAAATACCGTATTCGGCCGCCATCTTGGCCGCCATCTTGAATTATGAAAATTCCAAGAGGGTGTCATTTGTACACCCGCCGGATTCTTAAACCTTATGGTCCAAAGCACTCAAAAATGCCAAGAAACGATTGTAACTAAGCATTTCTAGGTCAACATACCCTGCCACCGGACTATATATTGTGTTGTCGGCGCCTTGGTACGTTTTCGAGGTACCTACTACCAGAGACAGTAGAGTACACACCTTGTGTGTGGTGTGGTCCGCTTTGGCTGCCTTGAAAACTGGTTTGCTTATCCGGCTTCAGCAGTTGAATCACTGAGTGTCCCTTTATTCTCACAGCCGAAAGGAAGATAGGGAATACAAACAACAAAATTCTTGAGATGCGGAAACGACTCAGTGAGTACGTTTGGTTGCATAAATAAGAAAACGGATTCGCGGAATGACAAAAAAACAACTTGAACAAACAAATAAACACGACAGAATCAACAACAACTTGAGGAAGAACAGAACAAGCAATCAAGTAAACAAACAACAAAATAGACCATACAAAAAAACCAAGTCGCGTAAGGCGAAATTGACTACATTTAGTCAAGCTGTGGAACTCACAGAATGAAACTGAACGCACTGCATTTTTCCACAAGGAACTTAGTCGATAAATATCGACAGGGGGCCGACAAATGGTTTAAATGGGAAATGTGTGTATATGGGTGTGGGTTTGAAACAAACAAACAAACCAACCCATGTGAACCCCGGGCCGCAGGCCTTCGATGTAGTGATTGAAAAAAAAGGATGTTCTCAAATGGTTCAATTCTCATTTGGTCTGATTCTCAAATGGTACCGGTATACTCCCCCCCCCCCTGGCCGCAGGCCTAGGAGTAAAATTTTTATAGACACTGACCTTCTTCCCAGGGGTCATTGACCCAGTTTTAGCTATGAGAGGTGGTTCGCCCAGAGGCTGTAGAGTATACTGGGGCGGTCTCTTTGATGTCTTGAGAGGAAACTTGGCCAGGGTAGTACATGCACCAGAACTGGTGGACACCAAGGACAAACATGAAATCGAAGCAGTTTGCTTTCAGAGAGAACGGTCGTCAGCAACTCAAACTTCTCTGTTTTCTTTTTTTTTTTTAATCTGACTTTCTTTGTGGCCCCCTGACTCCGCCCCCTCCCTCTGTAAGGACCCTCCTCCACAAGGACCGATTTTTGTCAACATTTTAAAGGTCGCTAGAGAGGGGTTCCACTGTATGACCTAACCGCTACTGGCAGACGGCCTCAATCTTCACGCGCAAAGACGAGATTAATAGGTGCTCGGTTTTGGTATTTTGAATTACATTACATTAAACCTTTGTTGGGTTTCATGGTCATGGCAACAGCCATAATAATATTACATGATGTATAATATAATATTTCAGCATATGTGAATTACATGTCATCATACTAAACTGTCATACATTTTTATTCCTACATTATTCTGATTGATCACAACCAAACCTACTATCATTGGACACATCCAACTGCAAGCGCCTGTTCTTGACAATTTCTCTCTGATCTAAATATAAAATCAGTGCAATTTCCTGGGTCGGGCTTTGCCACAGACACTCACGGTTTGGCCTGTAGGTAAAATGTACAATGTATTTTCTGATTTGTGCACAAAAGCTTTTTTTCTTTTTTCTTTTTTTTAACATAACAATGTTTAATGTCACTGTATGTTTAAAAGACCATGGTCATATTTGTAAAAAAAATGTTAAATTAGAAAATAAATAACATTTTGGTTCATGATTTTTCCTACACCTGTGCTAAAAATAAGAAATAAAAATGTCGGGTATATAAGTCACTCAAATACAGCTAGGTATGAATGGCTCGGTTTGAGTTTGTTGCAGTTGACCCTGCACAATGCGACATATCATGTTTTTGTTGAACAATTTTGACGTCACCCCTCCCATAGGGTGACGTATTTCACAACTTCCTGTGTTACACAAACTCTGTGATGACCAATTTTGACGTCACCCCTCCCATAGGGTGACGGATTTCACAACTTTCTACAGATGAACAATTTTGACGTCACCCCTCCCATAGGGTGACGGATGTCACAACTTCCTGTGTACACAAACTGATGACGTATTTCACAACAAAATGGCGCTGCCCATGGTCAACCTCGAAACTATCCGTATAGAATGGGGGCGTCCTCGCCCCCATAACCAAGACCGCATACTCGTAGTTTCGTCAGTCCACCGCTCGTGGCAAAGGCATAGCAGAGAAATCGACAAGCCAGAATAGTGCGGTAATGCATGGTCGCGCTGTGCTGCATAGCACGCTTTTCTGTACCTCTCTTCGTTTTAACTTTCTGAGCGTGTTTTTAATCCAAACATATCATATCTATATGTTTTTGGAATCAGGAACCGACAAGGAATAAGATGAAATTGTTTTTAAATCGATTTCGAAAATTTGATTTTAATCATAATTTTAATATTTTTATTTTTGAGCTTGTTTTTAATCCAAATATAACATATTTATATGTTTTTGGAATAAGAAAATAACGAAGAATAAGATGAACGTACTTTTGGATCGTTCTATAAAAAAATAATTTTAATTACAATTTTCAGATTTTTAATGACCAAAGTCATTAACTAATTTTTAAGCCTCCAAGCTGAAATGCAATACCAAAGTCCGGCCTTTGTCGAAGATTGTTTGTCCAAAATGTCAACCAATTTGATTGAAAAATGAGGGTGTGACAGTGCCGCCTCAACTTTTACAAAAAGCAGGATATGACGTCATCAAAAAATCTTTATCCAAAAAATGAAAAAAACATCTGGGGATATCATACCTAGAAACTCTCATGTAAAATGTCATAAAGATCGGTCCAGTAGTACCCACACACACACACACACACACACACACATACACCACGACCCTCGTCTTGATTCCCCCTCTATGTTAAAACATTTAGTCAAAACTTGACTAAATGTAAAAACAATCATCAAGGATAACTTGAGGGCCCCAAAGGGGGGGTATCATCACGATCACGGGAAGGGAAATTTTAGCTTTCACGATCACAGTTACCTTGATTTTTTTTTTCTCACGATCACGAACACCAGTGGCAAATCACGGTCACGGTAAAAGTTGCAGGTACAGAAACCACGTGTCAAAGTAAACACAACCACACTGTTATTCGCTCCTCTGGATCTATTGTTTATTTAACACAAAGTGACAACTGTTGCACTTTTTAATTATTTTTTTAATTCTCTTTCATTCACACATAGAAATACATATCATGATTTGTAATCAGTTACAAGAATGTTGTTTTCATTGTTTTTTCTCTCGCTCTCTCTCTCTCTCATACAGACACTCACAGGAATATGACTCCAGGGCAGTTAAGCCAGAGGCGGGGGGGGGGGGGGGCGGGGGGGGGGGGGCTACAACCTGGGGTCCAGGGGTAGACCTTATGGGGTACATGGGCAAGGCCCCCCAGAAGCTGAAGAGTTTTAGCTATTTTATGAACAATTTATGGCTTATCCTTGATTTTAAACATGAACAACTGGTGTCAGCAGCCACTCATTATTTTTTTAAAGTTAGCATTATTTTTTTTTGTTGACAGCCGGGGGGGAGGGGGGGTTCCGGAACCCCTGTAACCCCCCCCCCCCTAATCCGCCCCTGCACTCATACACATTCAACTCCCACACCCTCACTCACACACATGAATATATATACTTGCACATAAAAATGATCACAATAATAATAATAATAATAATAATAATAATAATTTCACATTTCCAGAGCTAAATCTTTTAAATCCATTTTCTCAAAAACTATTGGGTGGATTGAAATTAAAGTACATGTATGTGTGATGGTAGAGTCTATAATAACAAAATCCCCAACGAACATGACTTTGATCGACTTTGACATGAGGATCAAGTGACCCAAACTGGCACGTCTCCCCGCCATAGTTCCTGGATTTAACCCATTGTTGATAAGTTTACAGGCGCTAAAATAAATCCAAGCTTAATGCAAAGAAGCGACAATTAGAATCTATGCCAAGCGTGTCTACGTTGCTGGGATGAAAAACACATTTCTAGTTTCGGTTTTGGCTACACGGAGACTCGATCAGACTCGAGCCAGTCGAGGTCACACTGAGCGAGTGACAGCCGGACGTGGCAATGTCGACAATGTCAATGATCTCAATCAAACTCAAAGATCTTGAACAAATTTCAAGATCTTTAATTGCCTACATTCAGAACAGTTATAGAGCAACATAGACAGGGCCGGACTAGGGGGGGGGGGGGTTACAAGGGTTGCGCAACCCCCCCCCTCCCTGGCTTAAACATGTACCTCCCAAACGCTTTTTTTTTTTGGGGGGGGGGGGAGGGGGTGGGGGTGGTTGCATCTGGATCATCATGAAATCCGAGGAGAAATCGCACCTCTCACCCCCTTTCGAAAGACATTTTTCTTCAACGATTTTTGTGATGAAAAGTATGAGTCCTTACATTACAATCTCAATTCTTCTTCATTGCCTATACAGCTTGCTGTCGAATTTACCTTTTTCGTTCAAGGAGAGGCTTCCTTTCCCTCCAGAAACATCCAAAAACGTTCAGCTTGAAGGGGGCTTTTCCCCCTTGCAACCCCCACCAAGGGGCTTTGCCCCCTGGACCCCCCCCCCCCCCCCCCCCCCCCTAGTACAAACCTAGTCCGGCCCTGAATAGATCAACATACCTTGACATTTCGTCTTCGGATCGTAAAGACGGACCCGTAGCCTGACCTTTCCATCAAGGAAGGCATTCTCGCCGCCTGCTTTGGTCTGGTTTGAATCCACAAAATATAACAGAAGTTCGATGACAGTACCGCTGCACGCCATTTTTGATCTTCGAATTCGAATTTGACTGAATGCACTCAAAAGGCTTTAGCACGAAGCCCTTCCATTGGATGAAGTTTGGCAGACTTTTGCAATTCGCCTTCTGATTGGATCTCCTTTTTTGTGTGATTGGTTCTCTTAAAGAGAAGCAATCGCTGTCAAAATCATATTTCTGAATGTGTTGTTGCTTCCCTTCAATCAGGATTGGCTCCTTGACGAATAGAGGATCATAGAGTGATACAGCTGTGAAAAATGTACGTTGAAAATAAAATGCTTTGCAATAATGCCCATCACGATCACGAAAACAAATGACGATCACGATCACGAGACTTGACTTTTTTGTCATCACGGATCATCACGGGCAAAGTCCCATCACGATCACAGAAATTGAAATTTCGACAATCACGGTCACAGAAAGGTCAAAAAACGCCAATCACGATCACGATTTTAAACCCTTTGGGGCCCTCTAACTTGTCTGTGGAGTAATTTTTCGGAGAGTAAATTTTTTGGAGTAGTACGATAATGGAAAAAAAATGTTCGAGCTGGGAGTAATTTGTTTTATTGTGTGTCGTACAAGAGGAAAGTAGTCCACGAAATATTCACTCGCCAGGCCGGGAGTAATAATCTCATTACGATATTGTTACTCGGAGTAAAACTGTGTAGAGTAAAAACTTCGTGCTTGGATTATGTTGTGTTGTTCCTTGGGGAGTTCTTTTCTCGTAACGAGATTTTTTTTTACTCCGGAGTAATGTGGATGTGGGTGTGGAGTGCTTTCTTTCTACATTTAGTCAAGTTTGTGTTTGTGTGTGTGTGTGTGTGTGTGTGTGACGGTGTGTGTGTGTGTGTGTGTGTAGTGTGTGTCACAGTGTCCCCGCGACTGAGTCAGTGTGTGTGTGTGTGTGTGAGTGTCACAGTGTGTGTGTGTGTCAGTGTCATATTGTGTGTGTGTCAGTGTGTGTGAGTGTGTGTGTGTGTGTCAGTGTGTGTGTGTGTGTGTGTGTGTGTCAGTGTGTGTGTGTGTGTGCGTGTGTGTGCGTGTGTGTGTGTGTGTAGAGCGATTAAGAAAACTATATATATATGACCGACTGATCTTCATGAAACTTTACATCATGAGAGTTCCTGATACTGATATCCCCAAGTATTTTGCTAGTTTTACATTTTTATTTTATTTTTTATAAATGTCTTTGATGACGTCATATCCGGGTTTTTTGTGTGTGAAAGTGCGGCGGCACTGTCACATATAGATATGTTATGTTTGGACTTAAAAACACGCTCAGAAAGTTGAAAAAAATAGAGAAAAGCTCTCTTTCCTGTGAAGCGCTTTGCGCTACTGCGCTATACTGGCTTGTCAATTTATGCACACTTAGTTTGTGCACATGATCAGCCGCGCCGGCTTTCTTGGCGCCATGGCTGCGGGGGACAAAGCTATGATGTTTTGGTGAGAAAAAAATGCAATCTCTTAATTTCATTCTGTGAGTTCGACAGATTGACTAAATGTAGTAATTTCGCTTCATGAGACTTGTTTCTTCTTACACCGTCACCGGTGCTCCGACTCGCCGGTTCTCGAGCCTGGGGGCTTCGAACCCGACTCATGTTCTCAACCACGGCCCCAAAAACTGATACGGCTGACGAGCAAGCAGTTTTTATTTTGAAAGTGGTAAAATAATTGTCTTCAAAATATCTCAAAGTTATTAACACGGAAGTTTATTTTTTTCGTGGAATCATTATGTGGGTGTTTTTTTTTTACACAAAGCCCACGGGAAAGAAAACTTGTAGCAGACGACAGGAACTTAAGAGTTAAGTACCTTTAGCATAGGTGTCGTAGGCCAGCGGAGTCAGGGCAAGTTTCGCTCTGAATGAATCGCATGATTTCGGCTGGAACCCTTCGTCTTTTTGGTTGCAAAAATTAAGGAAGATGCCCTTCTTTCGCCAGTCCGGCCCTTACGTCTTCAGTGCTGTTGCTGGGTTGGCGACTGGGGCGGGCTTGTATATTCTATACTTTCGTTTGAGTCAAGAGCTGGCTGAAATTCGGACCCTCCTTGCTGAACTGAAAGAAGAAATCGTTGCAAACAACAATTACAGTCGCAGGCGAAAACCGAAATCTTCTGGTTATTCAGCCAGTAGTGGAGAAGAAGAGGAAGCGTTTGAGGACGCTTTAGCAGGGTACTGTAACGATGTTAATTATGATCAACAGAAGCAAGTTGCATGATCACTATCCGATTACATTTCTGTTTCCCACTCCCAAGTCCAAAGTTCAACGAAGTTTTGTTATGTATTTTAAACGATCATTTATTTGGAATAACTATGTAAAGTCTTGATTTTGAGAAGTTCTTTTTGTTTTATCCTAAGTCTTCTTTGATTCTGAATCTTCTATATATATATACGACTTGTGTCTGTGTGTGTGTCTGTGTGTGAGTTCGCGATGCACGGCCAAAGTTCTCGATGGATCTGCTTCAAATTTGGTGGGCATATTCAGGTAGACCCGGGACAGGACACAACCTGGTCGATATTTCAACACGTGCTCTCAGCGCGCAGCGCTGAACCGATTTTGGTTCCACCTCAGCTATTTTGGTTCCACCTCAGCTACCCGGGCCCCCATACCGACACACCAAAGCCAAAGTTCTCGGTGGATCTTTTTCAAATTTGGACACCGTATTCAGTTAAACCCCGGACACAATATCATCGATGAGATATTTCAACACGTGCTCTCAGCGCGCAGCGCTGAACCGATTTTGGTTTTTGTGTTCATTTCACCATTATAAGTAACTCTTCCTTATCTTCTCATCTTCTCCAGGTTTTCAGCGTTTACCTCCCTTCCTTCGTATGGTGCACTATAGTATGAGTGGGGCGTCTTCGGATATTCCCGGCGTTCTGTTACTATTTTTAGAAGGTCACCGCAGTGTCCAGAACGTAAATTGGACCCGTAAATTATCCTCACTGTAAAAGTGCAAAGGTCGAATCAATTTATAGCCACGCGAAAAATACACTGTCATCTATCTCTCTATAGATACGGCTTCTCTGTGTTTGTGTGTGTGTGTGTGTGTGTGTGTGTCTCTCTATGTGAGCAACACCTGGGGATTGTTCAGTTCTGTTTGTGATGTGGTCTGGCGGCTTTTGTGTATTTGTATGTACTGGCCTTCCTTTGAAAAGCCATAACAGTTCAAAAGGGCTTACAGATAAGCTATAAATTGCTCAATCCTGTTTGAGTGGAGTTCGCCTCCAAAGGTGATTAACACGGTTACATTCGTCGACAAGGATGGGACTCGATATGGTCAGGAATGGCATTATGGCCACTGAATCATTTTCGTGCTGTTCCCATTCCACGAATCTGGGAGGGACTAAGCTTGGCGGGTCCATTGTTCGGACCCGGCGAAGCCGGCGTACGGCTCTAAGTACTTCTTCCCGGCGAAGCCGGCTACCCGGCGAAGCGGGTATTCATTCTAGTTCAATATATATAGGTTCAGTTGACCGTCCCAGACCTATATATAAGGCTTTAAACTCCCATTGTATACAAAACGCCTTTCTGCTGATTCGTTGTTGAACATCTTGTAAAGTTTGAGAAATTTCTTGGCGTGGAAGAAAGTGTCTGGTTCTTTCAGAACCTTCCAGCAGAAACTGTCCAAATAGAGCAGTTACCAAAGTTTATTCAGGATGTTGACCTCAAATAGTATGCGTGCAACTGCAAGTATTAATTTACTTCACAGTGCATGATTCATTTTACTGGTACGCTCACATCATTTCAACATAATTTTTCTAAATGACGCATTTCATTCAGGACTCTGGTGTGTGCCATGCAGTGCGCATGGCTGTCTGATGAAATGTGTTTATAAGGTCCCTGTACAGAGTCCCTATTACTAATCCGGTGGTTCATTCTCTGGATGTCGCCTCTCACTCAGAGAGATTTTAAAAAGTGCCAGAGAATCTGATTAGCTTGTAGTAGTATGCTAATGTTTGTAGATTATTAAATGACTGATTAGTAATTTAATCATGTGATTTTTGTTGTTGCGACTCCTAAGGTGGCATTTGCCCATACCACACAAAATTGTCCCATCACTTTCAGTTGCCAGGGTTTATTTGAGCCCTCATGTCTAAAAACAAAATGAAGCACTGACTGTAACTGCAATCGACGAATTGCAAAAATAATTGTGTCGGGTTTGTAGGGATTGTGAAATGGTGAATACCCTTGCTTTCACGAGGAAAAACGTTGGATGGACTAATCATTAACGAGGGCCGTATCTGAACACGTGGACAGAAGCACGCATGAATTTATTTGTCCATGAAAAAGCAAGGATATGTATTCACTCTTTCACAACCCAAACAAACCCGACAGACTTATTTCCAAACATTGTCCATTAAAAATTGTTTATATAATTATATGCATTTGTATTTATATGTCTGTATTCATTTTTTGCTCTCCCCAGCTTCAGCGATGTGGAGACCAATGGAAGAGCAAATGTGCAGTTTGCCTCTCCAGTGTCAGTGCAATACACAGTGGATGACGGAAGCCGGCAGCTCTTTTTAGAAGTTGATAATTTAATTGCAGCTGGAGGCAAGGCAGACTACGAGAAGGCCCATGCTTTGTTGAAACAGAAGGAGAAAAAGGTAATGGCTTATTCACTGTGTTCGGGAGCCAGTTTCATGGACTCGCGGTAGTCACACTGACAGTTGACCCACAACTTCGTCAACCGACAGCGGTTGTCTGCACGCAGTGTTGCAGCAGGGCAGCACTGTAATCGGCCAACTCCCCAGCTGACTGAAATCTTTTTCTTAAAACCTGATTTCGTAGGGTTCCTGCATTTCACTCGATGAACTGCAGTTGATCGACTGCCACTGGCCCATGAAACTGGCCCCAAGTGTTTGTACACATTCTTGGTCCCTCTCTAAGTAAACCATTTTATTGTGTCGGTTTTAGCTTCATTGGCATGACCAGCATGAATAAATCGGTGTTTTACTTTCATTTATGAATTCTGTAACTGAAATGTGAGTTTTACTTTTGCTTATGAATTTTGTAACTGAACTAAAGCGATATATGTAAACTTCTTCTTTACCAAGTCCTGTGTTGAACAGCAGTGAAAAGTTGACCGCTTTTCCTGTTTAACCTTTTCAAAATTAGATCTAACTTGTTCGCGTATCCATTTCTGGATCTGCAGGCTGGTACAGAGTTACCTCCCTTTAGGCTTTTTCAAATTTCCCTTGTTTTAACCTAATTTCTTGGTTAAAACTTGTCTAAATTTCTAAATTCTTTCTTAATAAATATCAATTCTACACTTTGGCCTTAAATCAAAGTGTTTCCCTTCACAGATATCCTCTTGGGGTTGTCAGATGAGGGTAGTCTCCCAGGCCAACAGAAGCAACCATTCAGAGAATGGTTTGCTTCTTTGTTGGATACCATGGGTTGACAACTCTCGCCATCAGTACCACCTGACCACTGATGAGACACAATAGTGTCGAAACACGTGTCTGGTCTAGGTACAAATACAATGGTCCTCCTCAGGACTAGATTACCTTGCGATACGTCCCCCACAAGGGGACTTTGCTCTGTAAATCTCGGTCCCCCTTGAGGAGGATTTGATGCTCCCAATAGGCTGTCTGTGAAGGGATACTTATTCTCTCTCTATCTCTGCTAAGAGATTTTAACAAATCTCGGAAGAAAGTCTCTGCTGACTTTCAATTGTTTCTTTCACAATTTCTGATGTTTTTAAATATATATGTATAGGTTACAACACGAGTGGTTTTTTATATGGCTTGTATTTCAGTCAAGACCCAGCGGATGAATATATCTGGCGAGTGGCTCTCGATTGATATTCCCGCTGGGTCTTGACTGAAATACAAGCCATATAAAAAACCACGAGTGTTGTAATCTGTATATCCCATTCTACCATCAAACACAAAGTGTAGACTACTAGCGGCACTGTTGCGATCTGTGCAGGGTAAAACTGTTGCCAGCGAGACTTAGCCCTTTTGCAACCTTAAACTAAGTGACCGTCGCTGAAAAAATAAAACGAATGAGTGCATCGATAAGTACGCGGTAACACTACTTTCAGACCATTTAAAAGCTTTAAGTAAAGGTTCATAAGTTGCAAGAAAGTAATGAAGTCGAATAGAAATTAATTTAGTTGAAGCGCACAATTCTTTTGTTTTGCGTTTCAGGTCGGCAGAACGGGCGAAACGGGTTTGGGACCCATTTGGCTTACTCGATTCAGAATCGATTCCACGTTGTTTTTCTCGAACGTGTGTAATTAGGCTTATTGACAGAGAAGCAAATTTTAGGGAACAAATATGTAGGTTTAGATTTAACCATTTGCTCCCTATTTGAAATGTATCTACGTGATAAACTTTTGCGAGTGTGTTTGCATGGATGAACTTAAACTGGTATGGGAGTGAGGAAAACGCGACCGACACGTCTGTCACCGCCGATTGATTGCATTTTGAAGGAATATGACTGGATTACGGAAAAATATGTGGACTTACTGCAGAGCCAGACAAAAGAGTAGACTTGCTCGCAAAACACGTGAAACAGCCGATGTTTGATAGCTGAAGGCGCACACCAAAACACACTTCCGACAGATTCTCAAAAGTCGTCTGCTAACGATGCAAGGGGAGGGTACTCGTGTTTTTGTTTTGGTTCGCTAGCATCTGGTTATCTTGTAAGTTGAATGTTCGTTTTTTTCGACCTGCATTGCTTTCATAATGAAAGAAACTTTTGCTTATTGCATCTCATACATCAGATCAGTTCTGAGATTCATTTTTGCGTGCAACTGATATGGTTTTCTGAGCCGTGCAATACGATTTTAGAACTTCATACAAATGTGTCACATTGTTCGGCGCGAGGTCAAAGGTCGGGAGGAAAGTAGTCCTTTGCCCAAATCGGAATCTGCACTATCATATATTTTTTGGAGTCCATGATGTATTTATTGAGCTATAAAAATACAACATATATACCCATACTGAAGTAACAGAGACAAAGAAGGGAGGTCATGGGATATATATATATCACGCCCTCAGTACCACCTGACCACTGATGAGACACAATAGTGTGACTGTCGAAACACGTGTCTGGTCTAGGTACAAAAACAATGGTCCTCCTCAGGACTAGATTTCCTTGTGATACGTTCCCCACAAAGGGACTTTGCATTGTAAATCTCGGTCCCCCTTGAGGAGGGTCTGATGCTCCCAATAGGCTGTCTGTGAAGGGATACTTTTTTCTCTCTCTCTCTTTCTCTGCTAAGAGATTTTAACAAATCTCGGAAGAAAGTCTCTGCTGACTTTCAATTGTTTCTTTCACAATTTCTGATGTTTTATATATATATATATAATGTGCACTTGATCGCTTGTACTTTTAAAGAAAAGTTAAATATAGAATGACGTCAAGAGCGAGAATGCATAAAAATTACGTCATGAGCAAGGGAGATCATCCTTTACTCTGTGTAAAGACACACACAGAGTAAAGGATGATCTCCATTGCTCATGACGTAATTTCTATGCATTCTCGCTCTTGACGTCATTCTATATATATGTATAGGTTACAACACGAGTGGTTTTTTATATGGCTTGTATTTCAGTCAAGACCCAGCGGATGAATATCATCGGGAGACACGAGCCTTTGGCGAGTGGATCTCGATTGATATTCCCGCTGGGTCTTGACTGAAATACAAGCCATATACAAAACCACGAGTGTTGTAATCTGTATATCCCATTCTACCATCAAACACAAAGTGTAGACTACTAGCAGCACTGTTGCGATCTGTGGAGGGTAAAAGAGTGGTGCCAGCGAGACTTGGCCCTTTTGCAACCTCAAACTAAGTGACCGTCGCTGAAAAAATAAAACGAATGAGTGCATCGATAAGTACGCGGTAACACTACTTTCAGACCATTTAAAAGCTTTAAGTAAAGGTTCATAAGTTGCAAGAAAGTAATGAAGTCGTGTAGAAATCAATTTAGTTGAAGCGCACAATTCTTTTGTTTTGCGTTTCAGGTCGGCGGAACGGGCGAAACCGGGTTGGCACCCATTTGGCTAACTCGATTCAGAATCGATTCCACGTTGTTTTTCTCGAACGTATTATTATACAATTAGGCTTATTGACAGAGAAGCAAATTTTAGGGAACAAATATGTAGGTTTAGATTTAACCATTTGCTCCCTATTTGAAATGTATCTACGTGATAAACTGTTTTGCGAGTGTGTTTGCATGGATGAACCTAAACTGGTATGGGTGTTAGGAAAACAGGACCAATTAAGTGGTGAAGTCGCGAATTGCTGACACCAAGTCTGTCACCACCGATTGATTGCATTTTGAAGGAATATGACTGGATTACGGAAAAATACTCGCATGTTAAGTTCTTGGATACCTTCATCGCCAATGTGGACTTACTGCAGAGCCAAGCAAAAGAGTAGACTTGCTCGCAAAATACGTGAAACAGCCGATGTTTGATAACGTCCAGGCAAGGACGCTTCTCGGTAGATAAACAGTCGTCTGCCACGATGCAAGGGAGAGTACTCGGTTTTTTGTTTTCGACCTGCATTGCTTTCATAATGAAAGAAACGTTTGTTTATTGCATCCCATACATCAGATCAGTTCCGAGATTCATTTTTGCGTGCAACTGATATGGTTTTCTGAGCCGTGCGATACGATTTTCGAACTTCATACAAATGTGTCACATTGTTCGGCACGAGGTCAAAGGTCGGGAGGAAAGTAGTTCTTTGCCCAAATCGGAATCTGCACTATCATATATTTTTTTGAGTCCATGATGTATTTATTGAGCTATAAAAATACAACATATATACCCATACTGAAGTAACAGAGACAAAGAAGCAGCTCATGGGATATATATATATATATATATGTATATTATTCTGATAGGTAAAGGGAGAGCATCCAGCTCGAGGCTGTTGTCTGATTTGTTCAGATTAATTTGAAAGCTGGCTGTCCCATTAATTGCGCAGTTGCCCAACCTTACTGACAAATTTGTCTTGTTTAGTTGTTACATTTGTATAACACAGAGTTGGTATGCAGACCCTAAGCATGGTGATTCAACTAGGTGAGGTAGAGTACACAAAAAAGTTATACTTTTTTCTTGGGGAAAAAACAAAAACAAACTCCTCTACTGGTATTGATTGAGACATGTTATGATTAGACAACAAACTTGTGATGGTCAAAAAGAAATTCAGCATGGAATGTCTGGCTGCTTATGAAGCAGGACTGACCTAAACTCAAGACAACATAATTTTATTATGCTCGCTTGTGTATGCCTTTCTACTGTTTAACATTACAACTCTTTCTTTGCTGTGCTTTTCAGTTTGCTGTAAAGGCGGAGTTCCAGTGGCGGTTTGCCAAAATTCTCTACTACTTTTCCAATGTAGCAGGGGAAGAGGGAAATGTAGTGAAAAAGAAAGACATGATGTACAAAGCTAAGCAAGCAGCACAGGAAACTATAAACCTGGACCCAAACTGCCCAAATGGGCAAAAATGGTCAGTGTATTGAGATCATGCGCTCATAAGCGTGTATGAGAGAGAGAGACTGTTGGTGTGTGTGTTTGTGAGTGTGTGTGTTTGTGAGTGTTGTACGCTAGACTTGTAGCATTTTTTAGCTAAAATCGTACAACTTGTACATTTGTCAGCTATGAACAGCTATAATAGAGGATGTTTTGGTTAATACTGTATGAATATTGGTGTAGAAACCTGGTTAAGAGACTAAACAGAGTTGCCTGTGTTAAAAAAATAATGTTTTGCGGTTAGAATAAATACATAACTCACTGATTAAATTACATATTCTTACCCAACTCACATAGATAGCAATAACTTTGTTTGGTTGCTAAGACATTGAAGCACTCTTACATGGTAACATGGGGAGATAACTCTAAAACAAAAACCGCATGCCATATAAGGCATGGTCCGTGGTGGTTATCTCCCCTGCCGGTGTACCGTGCATGTGCAGGATGTATACCGGTGACAATCATTCCTTTTCCTTCAACACACGGCGCTGGACGTGTTTGAAGTGCTCTGGCTTTTCTTTAAGCCATTGGTCTTTACTTGTGTGGAGACCATCGAATCTCGGTAACGTTGTTTCATCTTTCTTCCCTTCTTCAAGATTTGGTGAGAGATTTTATTTTTCTTATTGAGAGAATTTACTTAGCGTATTTGAGCGTTTTGCATCTTGTTGTTGTGAGTTCATTTTTCATTCAAAATGGCTGACAAGCAGTAAGATAAAGAGAAGGTTCGGAGTTCTGCCAAGCAGGTTAGCTCTCCAGGGTCTCACTCAGGCAAAGCGGGCAAAACTAAAGCTAAGACGGCTACGGCCACAACTACTCGTAGTTCTCAGAAAAATTCTCTTAGTGAGAACTTGTCCGTTGTTAGCGTTCTCAACCCGGAGACTCAAGAATCTTTTTTTTTGTTTCCATTGATACCAAACCTACCTCTACTGACAAAGCATTTTCGGAGAAAGTTCAGGCTCCTCAAGCCGATCAATCTTTGAGTAAAGCCGATTTACTGGCTATTTTGTCTTCTTTCAAGACAGAGGTTCATGAAATGTTAGCGACGGAACAGCAGATAGCTTCGTCTGCTTCACTGCCCCTCCCGTCTGGAGTTGGAAACGCTAAGTCTCTTGCACGGGTTCGTTCAGAACTATCTGCGACGGTTACGTCCGCTGACGTAGTCGCAGAACCAACAGTGGTGTTGGAATCGTCGTCAAGTTCTCCTTTCAACAAATTTTTGTCTGGTTCTCAGACAACAGCACCTCCTGGTCCTCTCGGCGCTTACGCGTCGGCAGGAGGTGTTCTAGGCGAAGTACGCAAACCTGCGGCAACGGGTGCCTCTCCCACTGTTTCAGCTGGTTCGAGGCATACCAGCCATAAGGTTCATTCCTCACGTCAGCCTTATTCCCTTCCGGGGTACGGGTTGGGGTGGGAAGAGCATATGTCCGCTACTTCCGGTAGTAGGACAACAGGATCTTCCGGTCGCCATGCTATGACCCTGGTTGATGCTGATGCTTACCAATCCACTGCTGGTTCCGCTTCCGCTTCTGCGGCTGTGGCTTCCGGTGGCAGGATGGTATTGCCTTCTGCCGCTAACACTTCGGTGTTGGTAGTTGGTACTCATCAGCCTTCGGCTTCCGGTTCCGTTTCGGCGGTTTCCGCTGCCGTTACACAGGCTGCATCCACTTCCTCTTCCAGTGTTTCAGCTGGCATGAGGCAGGTGGATGGGGGATCTGTTCACAGACTTCCGGCTTCAGGGAATTTTTCCCAACCTTTTCCGGTTTCGGCACATGTCGACTCAACGGGATTGGTTTCCGGTTCTCATCCTTTGGATGATCAGTGGGATGCTACTGAACAGGATGAAGAGGAGATGGAAGAAGAAGCTTCTGAAGCAGATAGGGATGCCCCTATGCGACTTCCGGCTAAGCTGCCATCTTTGTTGGCACTATAGCAGCAGAGGTTACTACGCACTATTTCCCTGAAGGGGTAGCGGTAGCATCTTCATCTGCGGTTCCTCCACCATCATCTTTTGCTGATTTTACTCCTTCCCATGAGCAATCTGCGAACTTCAAGTTTTTAGAGTCTCCTTCGGTGGCCTTCCAACTTGCAAAAGTTTTCTCAAACAATGGTTCTGCCCCACCTCTGCCTTTGTTGTCAGCACATGGGGAAGCTCCTGCCTCGGCTTTGTCTTGGTTGGCGTCTCCTGGACGAGTGGCTCATCACACTGTGACAGCCAACAGAAGGATTTGTCTTCCTAACACTGGCAGGAATTTGATCAATTCCTTTGCTCTGCCGACAGCTCCACTTCCGGTTTCGTCAGACTTGGCAACCATTAGGCAAGATGGTTACAACAAAGAGAGACTTTTCGTTTGTAAGGAAAAGGATCTCATTGCTGTTGAAGAATGCGGCCGCTCTTCCTTGGAATTAGCGTCTTTGACTGAGACGCTAATTCGCTCTCTCTCTCGCGTGCGGTTACGTCCTCATTGGATCCTTTCGTGTTCAGACAGGACGCAGATCCAAAGGACGTGGCTTTGCTCTTTGCAACCTTAGCGAGGGTATCTTCAGAACAAATGGCAATGTCTGCGAAATTGTACGCGCAGACTGTTCTCTGGCGACGGGAAGCTCTTTTGATGGGCTCTCGTCTAGAGGATAAGAGCAGTCAGGACCCTCTTTGGGTCTCCCCTTTTCTCGAGGGCTCCCTACTCGGACAGGACGCGCTGAACGCACTGCAAAAGCAGTCACAGCAATCCAAGGATTTGCAGTTCGTCAAACTCTCAGAGTTAGCTTTCGCTAAACATCAGACCAAACGCAGTGGACTGCCCGCTCAGTCTTTCTCTGGGTCATCCAATGCCGGTCAGAACTCAAAGTCGGACTCGGCTTCAAGGGGAAAGAATCGTTCTCGTCCTTACACAAAGTCCAGACCTCCTTCTTTTGGGAAGAGGGGGTCAGGCCGAAAGCCTAACCCCCAATGATGCTCCCCCGGTCCGAGCACCCCTGCACCCCCCACTCTTTCGGTAGCGGGAGGCCTCTTTCGGGCCTTACCAGCTTGGTTGAAGAAAACGAACAACCACTGGATCGCGGGGGTGCTCCGATTGGGGTTCCGGCTCCTTTGGAGCTCTCACAGGGCTCCTTTGTCCAGAACCCCTCCTTCTTTTCGATTTCCGGACAGAACAGAAGCCAGAGAGGCTATTCAGGCCGAGGTCGAACTTCTTATTCAGAAACAAGCGGTGGAAGAAGTTCAAGATCATGCCTCCCCAGGCTTTTACGGACGTCTTTTTGTCCTTCCAAAAGCCTCGTAAGGATGGCGTCCAGTCCTAGATCTTTCACAGTTAAACCTATTTCTAAGGAAGATCAGGTTTACCATGGAGACACCCAATTCAGTGAGGGAGGCACTCAGACCTGCAGATTGGGTTACGTCCATAGATCTTTCGGACGCGTACTTCCACATTCTGATGCACCAAACAGACCGGAAATGGCTTCGGTTTGTTTGGGGCAACAGGATCTTTCAGTTCAGAGCTCTGCCTTTCGGCCTTTCTTTGGCTCCTTGGATCTTTACGATGATAGTGCGCCAATTTTGCGCTTTGATCAGAGGTCAAGGTATACGTCTCAGGATGTACTTGGACGATTGGCTGATTTTAAATCAAGCCGAATCCCTTTGTCTCAGCCACACGCAGCTAGTACTGCAGGAGGCAGCGGAACTAGGTTTCAGAATCAACGACAAGAAGTCGGAGTTTAAACCTTCACAGAAGTTCACATATCTGGGAATGGTGTTCAACACAGTGAATTGGACGGTTCAACCCACGCAAAGGAGAGTAGACAAGATCCAGGGTCAGATCAGGGACACAGCGGATCTGTCTATGGCCTCAGTCAGATCTCTGACATCCATCTTAGGTCAGATGGAATCTACGGCCTCTCTGACACATTTGGGCAGACTGCACAAACGGCCCTTTCAGGAAGCCCTGAACGCCAGATGGGAACCGGAATCTCAGAACTGGGAGACATTAGTCTCACTTCACGACTGGTTTGCCAACACGACCAAGCAATGGTTGATCACAACTTGGCTCACACAGGGCGTTCCCATTCTTCGTTCCCCTCCTTCGACGCTCTTATTCACAGACGCTTCGCTCAAGGGGTGGGGGGCTCACCTGGACGACCACACAACCTTCGGTGTGTGGACACAGGGGCAAGCCACGTGGCATATAAACATGCTGGAGTTGGAAGCAGTTTTTCTGGCTTTGATGGAATTTCTTCCCTTCCTACGGAAAGAACATGTACTGATACACTCAGAAAACACCACAATGGTGTCTTTCCTGAACAAGCAGGGGGGATTTCGCTCTCTAGCTTTGTCTCATCGAGCATGCGAGATTTTGATGTGGTGTCACCACCACGAGATCATCCTGTCAGCAAAGTATCTTCCAGGGAAGCTGAACGTCTTGGCGGACTCATTGAGTCGGTCAACCAAGATCGTACACATGGAATGGACTATTACGCATCATGCGCTTCTCCGCCTCTGGGCTCAAGTGGAGAAGCCGATGATAGATCTGTTCGCCACTCCATTCCCGAATCTCGAAGTATGGAGGATCAATGCTCTCGAGATACCTTGGAGCGGTCTACATGCCTACGCCTTTCTTCCAATTCCCCTCCTCGGAAGGGTGTTGAGAAAAGCAGACCTCGAAAGACCGTCACTAGTACTGATCGCTCCAAACTGGCCAAGCCAGCCTTGGTTTCCGGATCTCCTACGGATGGCAAGCAAGCCCCCGTTTCCTCTCGAACTCAGAAGAGGAGATCTAATCCAACCTCGATCAGGCATCCCTCACGAAAACCCACAGTGGCTTTCCCTTCACGGTTGGCAACTGTGCGGGAATCACTAAGACGCTCAGGAGCTTCGGCCGCTACTCTGGATTTGATCCAGGGATCGCATAGAGGTTCAACTTCTTCAGTTTACACCTCGTATTGGTTGGCATGGACCAAGTGGTGTCAAATTAACGGAGTGAATGTTACATCGCCCCGTTCAATGCAGGTGGCAAACCACTTATCCTGGCTTGCTGACCAGGGTCTTTCTCCGGCTTCACTGAAGGTTCGTCGATCAGCAATTTCAGTTACGCTGAAACAGCTAGGTCACTCTATTTCACTTGGGGGTGTTATCTCCAGTGTGATTAAAGGAGCGTCCCTTCGATTTGCTAAATCCAAATCTTCTGTCCCGGCCTGGGATTTGCCTCTTGTTTTGGAATACTTAAAGGTCCTTGTCTACATTTTTTGTACCGAAATCGCCATTTGACCATTAAAATGCAGAGTCTATTATCTACAAATATCAACAATACACCCCCTTTCGATCAGGAAAGACGAAGCCAGTGTAGCCGTTTGAAAATTCATTGTAGTATTCCAGCGTAGTACTCATATAGTAGGACATCCTTATTTGGAAAATGCCAAGCGCAAAACTCCTCTCAAATCCCGTGCATTTCGTGCGTTTAAAAAAAGCGTGGACAGCGCTCCAGTGTTAAACTGTTGCTGCACTTGTTTGGGCGTGGCTATAAGCATAGTGACATGAATTTGATTGGTCAGTATTTTTAGGCAAAGCACATGTTCTCAGCAAACAGAAAACAAAATATTGGAAGCGTGAGTCACGCTATCCAAAAATAAAATCTTTTTTTACATATATTTTTTTTTTCTCTAACTTTTTTCCCCAGGGTTCATTCATCATCTGACATAACTTTTTAGCGAAATCTAACCATAAGATTATTGAAAAAAAGCAAAAATGTAGACGACCACCTTTAAGATCACAAGCCTTTGAGCCATTGCATACAGCTAGTCTTGATAATCTCACTCGGAAAGCAGTCATGCTTACTATGCTGGCTTCCGCGAGACGGGGTAGCGAAATACATGCTTTGTCTGGTTCACCTCGAGACATCTCGTTCGAGAAAGATGGTTCGGTAGTACTAAGATTTTGTCCTAATTTCTTAGCAAAAAAACAGAAGCCAAATAAACCTTCACCATTAGTTCAGATCAAACCACTGAGCAACATACTAGCTCCGTCAGACCCGGATGTAGCTAATTGCCCTGTGCGAGCCTTGAGAGCTTACCTGTCTCGCACTAACCCGATCAGGTCACCAAAACGAAAACTACTTTTTATCTCCATTAATACTAAGAGAGAAAAAGATGTTATGAAGTCTACCTTGGCTAGATGGGTTTCCACTCTGGTAAGACAGGCTTACCAGTGGTGGCAAGAAAAAGGGGGGGGGGGGCAGTCAGTCCTTCCTCTACGGTCAGCTCGGACTCACGAAGTCAGGGCATGGGCCTCTTCCTTGGCTGTCTTAAAGTCTGGAAGACTTGAAGAAGTCTTCAATGCAGCCTACTGGACATCAGAAGATGTCTTTTTAAATTTCTACCTGCGGGACGTATCAAGTACCCGACAGAACGGAACTTTTGGCCTGCCAGCTATGGTAGCTGCAGGTCAGATTCTCGCAAGATAACTGTGAGTACATTTTCCCACCACCTAAATTAGCAATCTACTATCTATGTGAGTTGGGTAAGAATATGTAATTTAATGTAAAATTTCAAAAATAAATTTTGATTTAATTAATATACTTACCTTAACCAAAGTGACGCCGCTCTGAGAGCCCTGGCGCTGGACGAAATCCACCAACGCTATCCAGCCAGCAAGTGGACTCTTGCCTACACTGATGGCTCAGCAGAGGATGCAACGAGGAATGGAGGTAGCGGAGCATACATCTTGCAGCCCAAGAAGCCCCCAACAACACTGTCAGCTCCAAGCGGAGCCCTCAGCTCCAATTTCAAAGCTGAGGTCAACGCGCTCTCCCTTGCAGCGAGCTTTCTCAACTCAGTGGAAGAAACACCAAAGAACACTGTCTTCCTGACCGACTCAGTCTCTGCACTACAAGCCCTCGAATCCAGCAACACAGACCAGAGCTTGGAAGAGCTGAAGCACCAGATCAGCACCCTCGCCAGGAAGTCCACAGTCGTCCTTCAGTGGATACCAGCACACTGCGGAATCTCTGGTAACGAGAAGGCAGACGAGCTCGCCAAGAATGGCAGCAAGATGTAACAGCCAAACCACTGCCAGTCATATCGAGAGGCAAAGACCCTCATAAAACACAGATGGAAAGAGAAATTTACCAACAAAACCTCTGGCTACAAGCCACACCAAGACCCCCTCCATCTCCTAAGCCGTGCTGAGCAGGCTATCATCTTCCGCCTCCGCACTGGACACTGCTGCCTCAAAGCACACCAAAGGAGGATAGGTGTAGCAGAGTCTGCCACATGTGACTGTGGAGAGGGAGATCAGACTCCAGAACATGTTCTCCAAGCATGTCCCCTCCTCCACCAACTGCGGATCCAGACATGGCCTGACCAAACAGATCTGATGACCAAAATGTGGGGAGCACTGGAGGACCTGGAAAGAACGTCCATGTTCATGGCATCCTCCAGATTCCGAGTCTGACACAACCGTCGTACGAAGAAGAAGAAGGAGATATACTTACCAACTCACATATTGAATTCCCTCCCAGCCTGCCCCGCAAATTGTATAAAGGGGTATATGTTTCAGGACGGAATGCTTGTCACCGGTATACATCCTGCGCATGCGCGGTACACCGGCAGGGGAGATAACCACCACGGACCATGCCTTATATGGCATGCGGTTTTTGTTTTACAGTTATCTCCCCATGTTACCATGTAAGAGTGCTTCAATGTCTTAGCAACCAAATGAAGTTATTGCTATCTATGTGAGTTGGTAAGTATATTAATTAAATCAAAATTTATTTTTGAAATTTTATATTTTATTTCCATGACAGGTTTGTGATGCTGATTTTATTTCCATGACGGGGTTGTGATACTGATTTTATTTCCATGACGGGGTTGTGCTACTGATTTTATTTCCATGACAGGTTTGCGATTACCCTTGGCTGTGTAGGAGACTATGAGCCAACAGCAGAGAGAATCAAGAATGCAGTTGTTATAAAGGTAAAGCGTAATTCTGTGAAACGTTACAGAGATTTGCAGTGGATTAGTAATCTTGAATAAGGAATCATTTCACTTCTTTGTAATGGTTATTTATTTCCTCTCGTTTGAGTTTGAGACATAACTTTGTTCTGAGAAAGTATCTTGGAATCTGTCAAGCATTATGTCTCAGATCGGAGAAATATTTGGTGTATGCCAGTGTGGACTTGCTTGTACATATTGTTGTTTGACATAGTGTCAGTAACATGATCTCTTTTTGTAGCCCAGGAAACATTATAGTTGAATAAAAAACAGAAACTGAGCAAACTTCTGGCTGAGTCAAAAATATCCATACAGATGAGTATGATAATTTTTGCTCGACATCTTAAAACTGTCCCAGGCCTTTTTGACTCACATGCGAAGCAAAAGTGAGTCTATGTACTCACCCGAGTCGTCCGTCCGTCCGGAAAACTTTAACGTTGGATATTTCTTGGACACTATTCAGTCTATCAGTACCAAATTTGGCAAGATGGTGTATGATGACAAGGCCCCAAAAAACATACATAGCATCTTGACCTTGCTTCAAGGTCAAGGTCGCAGGGGCCATAAATGTCTAAAAAAACAGCTATTTTTCACATTTTTCCCATTTTCTCTGAAGTTTTTGAGATTCAATACCTCACCTATATATGATATATAGGGCAAAGTAAGCCCCATCTTTTGATACCAGTTTGGTTTACCTTGCTTCAAGGTCAAGGTCACAGGAGCTCTTCAAAGTTGGATTGTATACATATTTTGAAGTGACCTTGATCCTGAACTATGGAAGATAACTGTTTCAAACTTAAAAATTATGTGGGGCACATGTTATGCTTTCATCATGAGACACATTTGGTCACATATGATCAAGGTCAAGGTCACTTTGACCCTTATGAAATGTGACCAAAATAAGGTAGTGAACCACTAAAAGTGACCATATCTCATGGTAGAAAGAGCCAATAAGCACCATTGTACTTCCTATGTCTTGAATTAACAGCTTTGTGTTGCATGACCTTGGATGACCTTGACCTTGGGTCAAGGTCACATGTATTTTGGTAGGAAAAATGTGTAAAGCAGTTCTTAGTGTATGATGTCATTGCTAGGTTTAGCTGAAGGTCAAGGTCATGTAAAGGTCAAGCATGTGAGTCGTATGGGCTTTGCCCTTCTTGTTATTTTTGAGTCACTTGAGAAAAAGTGACTCTATGTAATCGGTCAGTGTTAGTCTGTCCGGCCGGCCGTCCGGCCGTCCGTAGACACCACCTTAACGTTGGACTTTTCTCGGAAACTATCAAAGCGATCGGGCTCATATTTTGTTTAGTCGTGACCTCCAATGACCTCTACACTTTAACGATGGTTTCGTTGACCTTTGACCTTTTTCAAGGTCACAGGTCAGCGTCAAAGGAAAAATGAGACATTTTATATCTTTTCTCGGAAACTATCAAAGCGATCGGGCTCATATTTTGTTTAGTCGTGACCTCCAATAACCTCTACACTTTAACGATGGTTTCGTTGACCTTTGACCTTTTTCAAGGTCACAGGTCAGCGTCAAAGGAAAAATTAGACATTTTATATCTTTGACAAAGTTCATCGGATGTGATTGAAACTTTGTAGGATTATTCTTTACATCAAAGTATTTACATCTGTAGCCTTTTACGAACGTTATCAGAAAAACAAGGGAGATAACTAGCCTTTTCTGTTCGGCAACACACAACTTAACGTTGGGCTTTTCTCGGAAACTATAAAAGTGACCGGGCTCAAATTTTATGTGAACGTGACTCATTGTGTTGTGAATAGCAATTTCTTCCTGTCCATCTGATGCCTCATATAATATTCAGAACTGCGAAAGTGACTCGATCGAGCGTTTGCTCTTCTTGTTTACCCAGAGCAGTTACTGGCATTTTTCACATTCGTGACATTCTATCTAAACATTAAAGTGTCTTTGGATATACATAGTTAGTTGCAGAATTTGGTTTCTGTTTATGCGCTAGAGTTTGATTGAAAGGGTTGTGTTTTATTTTTTTATTTATTTATTTTTATTGTTTTTGTTTAGTAGCATCTTGTCCATCTATTTTATGCCTTATTGCCTTCATGATAAATATATGTGGATAATTCTGTGGGAGTATAATTTGTGACTGTTTTTTGTTCCAGAAACATATACAACTGGCTATGCAGTTAAACCCCAAAGACCCCACTCCTCACCATATGCTGGGTCGCTGGTGCTACAGTGTGAGTATGAGTCTGTTGTTGACTAAACCGGGATTTTGTTGGGATTTATTTCTTTGTCAAGTTTGTTAAACAGGCATGGGAATTCTCCTCGGATCCAAGGATTTCCGAGAAAAGCTACGCATTTCAGAGGGAAAAAAATACCTCTTTCGAGAAAGAAAAAAATCGAGGAACAAAAAAAAAAATAGAAAGAGACACGAGTTAGTGTGTCCAAATAATATTAATTCAGTTAAAGGATTGAAATGATCGTTGGTTACTGGCAATACAAAACATGTAATACATTTGGTCAGTTATTTTGCTGTGTAAAATTCATAAAACATACTCCCAAAATGCGTCAGATTGCACAGATTTTAATCTAGATTTCTAACAAATTTCGGAGCGGACTGGACTCCCAGACTCCCCTAGTTTTCTGAGATTTTATCAATTCCCATGCCTGGTTAAAATTACCGCTAAAGTTTTAGCAATTTTGACTCACCTGAGTAATCAGGAGAGTCTTAGGAATGAGCAGTGTTGGGCCAGCCAGCCAGCTGTACATAGAACATTGAGGTCATCTCAGATGGTTTTTAAAGGCACATTAAGCCTCCCTTAAACCATCACAGATACTGTCAGGCTTTTACACACAGTACAAACACCCTTTCATTTAAACACTCACCGCTTGAGAACATCCTAGGTGCCCTCCGTAAAGAGCGAGCAATTTTCAAAGAATTTATTTTTGCGTGGTTTATCGTGAACCTGAGCCATCGTGAACCCTTGTGATCCAGTTTCCTTTTTTCACAATGTAGTCGTCAGTTTGTAATTTGAATGCGACTCGCTGTAAGCTTATCTGCAATAGCACATTATTATGTACCTCTGAATCTATACGAAACAAACGGCTGTGATTCACAAGAACTCGAGCGATGGTTTTTGACTGTTCAGAGGAACTGGCGATAGGCATAAACCGTCGTCTGCTACGAGAACCACGACCTTGCGTGACCCTGCTACCGGGCTTTTCTTTTTTTCAAATCTCAAAACTTCGAATTGTACTGATCTTGTCTTGATGAAAAAAGAATTCTTTTATGATTTAAGAATGTTTGTGTAACAAGCTGTCAATTTATTATTTAGATTTTAAAAGTTAGGTCTAGCGTCCAAACGCACCACGGTCCGATTTTGAGAGGAGACAATCCGCAAAATTAATTCTTTGAAAATTGCTCGCTCTTTACGTAGGGCACCTAGGATGTTCCCGTTCGGTGAGCGTTCAAATGGAAGGGTGTTTGTACTGTGTGTAAAAGCCTGACAGTATCTGTGATGGTTTACGGGAGGCGTACTGTGCCTTTAAGCTAGAGCTTTGAAACTGCACACGTCTAGGGTTTTGTGATCTCCCGACATAACCCCATTTTTGTCGATCCTGGGGTTACAGCGGGGTCATGTTCAGTTCATAAAAACTTAACATTGACTATTGAGGATTTCTCACATGTTTTTGAAGCTAGAGCCTCCAAATTTCACACACTTGTAGGTTTTGTGATCTCCCGACATGACCCCATTTTTGTTAATCTGGGGGTCAAAGCGGGGTCATGTTCAGTTCATACAAACTTAGCATTGAGGATTTCTCAGATGGTTTTGAAGCTAGAGCCTCCAAATTTCACGCATGTGTAGGTTTTGGTGATCTTCAGACATGACACAAATGTGGCTTGTTTTCGTCAAATTCCAAGGTCACAGCATGAAAATGTTTGCCGAAGAAGATCTATCATTACTCAAAATATCCACTGAGCTATCAAGGAAATAAGTCTTGACTTCATCAAAATATGTTATTGTTTGATTTGAGGTCACAGATTAGTGTCTGGGGTAATTTAATTTAGTCGAGATTTTTCACGACTTGCAGCAGGGTTTGGGACTTAGCTCATGGTGGCTGCCATTATTAGTCTCGACTTTGTTGGACAACAAACTTCCGGTGTTTTTTGTCAAGAATTAAGAAAGTGTCATCACAATCGCGTCAGATGTACCATTACGTCATGTTTTTCAGCAAACTGACGTAATCGCTTCACCTTTTTTCCACAGCTGAAAATAATTGTGAATCTCTCGCTGTCTCTGCGGGGGAAAATATCGGCATGTGAGAAATTTGTGACAGAACGTTTTACCAAAGATTTACTTTCGCAAAGTGAGTAGCTACAGCTACGTTACGGCGAACAGGGCTTCTGTGTGCTGATCAGTCCTGCGAAGTGATAATAATAATAATAATAATAATAATAATAATAATAATAATAATAATAAATGAGCATTTATATAGCGCAACATCATAACTTTACAATTATGCTCTTTGCGCTTGACACATTTAAAATTAAAACACAGTTATACAAGCATTTACATCTACATTCATAGTCAACAACGCTTAATTAAAAGCATACACTATCAAACATACATTACAAAAGATTCTTCCACTAACTAAGTAATAAAAACATGAATAAAATAGGTAGTAAAAACCAAGGAAATACCAGCTGAATACCCTCAATCAAGCAGAACATGTTATCAACAATTCTGAAAACAGTCCTAGATGTTTATATACATTATCACTAAAACAACAAATACACTACATGTAGCCTACTGATAGACTGAGAAAACAAAATCAGGGGTTGTATTTCTTGAAGAGGTGCGTTTTAAGTGCTCGTTTGAATGCTTGGGGTGACTGAGAGTGGCGGATGTGAAAGGGGAGAGAATTCCATTGTGTGAGTGCGCAGAAAGTAAAAGTGCGTTGTCCGTATGTTTTGGTTTTGGTGTGTGGAATGGTAAGGATGCGACAGTCAGAAGAGGCACGGAGTTGTCTTGCTGAAGAATAGACGGTGAGGAGTTCAGAGAAGTAAGCAGGAGACGAGCCAGAAAAGAAGTTAAAGCAGAGGGTGGACAGTTTGTAGTCAATGCGGGCTTGAATAGGTAACCAGTGCAGTGTGTGAAGAAGTGGTGTTGCGTGATCTCGTTTTCGTGCTTTGAGAATGAGGCGTGCTGCCGAGTTTTGGACTTTTTGTAGTTTATGCAGGAGGTACAGAGGACAGCCAGAGAGAAGAGAGTTGCAGTAGTCAAGTTTAGAAAGAACAAAGGCACAGACAAGAGTGTTAGTTGTTTGAGAGGAGAGTGTGTGGCGAATAGTGCTGATCTTACGAAGCTCAAAATAAGCTGCTCTACAGACTAAAGATATATGTTTGTTAAGGGTCATGTCAGATGAAAGGGTGAATCCAAGGTTTCTAGCTGATGGTGAGAAAAGAATGTCGGTGTTGCCTATTTGAACAGAAACAGGTTGGGGAGAGGGAAATGTAGTGTTATTCTTTTTGCACAGTAAGACTTCAGTCTTATCATCATTCAGCTTAAGTTTGTTATCGACCATCCAAGATTTAACATCAGTGATGCATGTCTGAATGGTCTGTAGTAAAGTATCCAAGTATGCAGGTATTGTTTGCAGGTGTACATGTTGACTTGGCTGGAGAGAAAGGCCGCTGCGGCGTTCTTTGGTAGCCCACCTACCGCAACCATTGAAGACGCCATTGATCACTTCATGCAGGTATCTAATAGCTTCTTGTCTGTTTGCCCCATCAGTTTGGCGCATATACTCTTCATAAAAAAAAGTAAAGGACCGGTCAAGAAAATATATACAATCTTTAACAATTGTGATTGAAAATCAAGATCCAATAATTTAACTATAACTTGCCTTTTTTTAGAATTCACAAAAGGACTGTAACACTTACAGTCCTAACACTTGTTGACCAAGCCATGTGAAGACAAATTCAACAATCGGACACACACAAATTGTGCTGTTGGTTTTTCTTTGTCAATGTCAGTGTCAAAGACAATTTTTTGTTGTTGTTTGTTTATTATTCAAATGATTAAAGAGTGAATTGAATTGAACTTTATTTTACAAGGATTAAGATTTAAGGCTATGCCTTTTCTTACAATCTGTCCTTGGGATGCACAGACACACAATGATACAATTAAAAATAAAAGGGGGGAGAATGAGTGAGGTGGGATCCTGGAGAGAGAAAAGAGGGGTGGAGATAGAGATATCTGAGAATTGGTTTGTGTTTGATTGCATATTAGGCTTGGCTTCTCTCTTTCAGGCAGAGAAACTGAACCCAGGTGTATGGAAAGAAAATACACTATACATAGGAAAGGTAAGCATTTCTTGCAGTTCATTTGAAGGGTTTGCACAGTGAATGTTGCCTTTACAAAAGTAATTTGTGGCCACAAAAGCACAAACATTGCATGACTAAGGTGTGATTATAAATGTTATATTTCAAAGGTGTGAATATAAATCGTATGTTCTGAGCATTGCCATGAGTTTTATCAGTGTCTTCATTACAAGTTAAAGCAGTCATTTTTTCTGAGTAAGGTCTGATAAATTAGTGTTATAAATTTGCAGCTAGCTTGGAATATGCTTGATCCATTAGTATAAGTAGTATTTACAAGAGTTGTTTCTTTTTTTCAGTGTCTGGTTGAAAAGAAACGGTTCCCAGAAGCGGTGGCATGGTTAAAGAGAGCTTTAGCTAGACCAGAGGAAAAGGATGTTGTAAGTATCACACTTATTATTTTATAGATATGTTAGATCCCTCCCTTAACACTCCCCCACGTCCACAAGGGTTTGAGAGGGGGGGGGGGGGGGGGAGATGTTGGTATTTTCTGCTTTTTGCAGAAGGCAAGCAATTTTTCCTAGCAGTATCCAAAGTACTGATCCATGACAATGAATTACTTCAATGACATATTTTATAATTATGTATGTCACTGATTGTTTTTAGTCCAAATGGATACCTGTAAAATGTACACCTGCAAAATGCAGGGATGAATCTCTGATATGCACAATAGGAAACTACTAATTTATTTATGTTTTTCCGCTCACAGGACCCTGACGTACAAAGTGAAGTGAAGTGCTTGATTGCCAAGTACGGGCGCTGACTCTGCAGAATGGAATTTCTTCACCATGACACTGAGTTTTTGTTGAACACAAAATTGTGTTACGTTTTGCAGCTTCATGCAGTGGCACCTGTGATGAAAAGGCACCTCTTTGACCTAAAAACGTGTCCATACATTACAGGTGGCTTGTCATGAGAGGGATTCTTTAGTTAGATTAATAACCAAGGGGCTGTATTGTCCTTTGTCAATATAACACTTACCTCGACAGTACTATTCTTGCACATTATCTATTATAGGCCGAAAAAATTGGACAAAACGCTGAGTGGGTACAATTATCTCCCATAACCATGCGCCACCGTGGATCCCAAGCACTGTCCGAGTGCTTCCCCCTTACAGGATGTAGGTGGCGCGTCCTCTTTCTTTTTTCGCGCGTGTCAGACCGGCTGTGTTTCTGCTACGCTCCCGGATTATTTTGGACTAAGAGGCTCCTTTTCTGTGTGGACTATCACCTGTTGGATTATTGTGTGTTATTCCACTTCTGGCTTGAGGCTACGTTGTGTTTCCTTCAACTTGTGCCTCCGTTTTTGTGTGGCGGACTCGGCGTGCCTCCCGTCCTACTTCGTGGTGACCGGTCGTCTGCTTCTCGTTTCGCCGCATTCACTTGAGTATTGACCTAAATTTTCTTTGAATTTTGTTAATTCTCGGTCTTTAAGGGTACGTACAGGGCGAGGTAGGATGTCTCGTCCTGTTTTGGGCTCTGGTTCTACGGAACCAGAGTCTGCCGGGGGCAACCCTTCTCCGGGCGCCCAGCGTCATGTTTTACGCACGGAGAAGGGGATCTTTCGGCGCTCCGACTCTCCCTCCCCAAACGCTTTGCGTTTGCGGCGAGGGAGGGCGGAGAAAGCCTGTTTGAGCAAGCTCAATGCGAGCTTGCTCAAACAGGCTGGGCTTGAGCCTGGGACTTCGGGCGGGGCTGCGCCGTCGAAGGTTCGGGGAAGTTCGAGGGGAAAGAAAAAGCTTCTTTCTCCTTCTCCTTCAGTGGAACAGGCTTCCCCCCCTTCGACGCCGTTGTCCGGCCCTCAGTCTCAGGCTTCAGCTCCTCCCGGTTTCGAGCCTGGGGGGAAGGTTTCCTTCTCCCCCCTGGCTCGAATCCGGGGGCAGGTCGATTCCCAACCCTCTTTGGGGGTTGGTGAATCCGATCTAGGGGCTACTGGAGAGACTCAGGTTTTGACAGCCAACGGCCATACCACGTTGAAAACACCGGTTCTCGTCCGACCACCGAAGTTAAGCAACGTCGGGCCCGGTTAGTACTTGGATGGGTGACCGCCTGGGAACACCGGGTGCAGTTGGCATTAAAATCTTTCTTTTTCCGGTGCCTCTCCTGTGCCCTCCTCGGTTTCCACCGCTGTGGAAGCCAGGAGGGACACGGGTCCTCCTCTGAACTCCCTCGCTGGGTCGTCTGCTGCTGTTTTGACAGTAGTTTCGGCCTCCTGGGGGGGGAGATCGGAGGAGATGACGGGGTCTCTGAATTCCCTCCCCGCTGGGGTTGGGATGCGAATTGACCCCGTTCAGGGCGGTCCTGTGGGGGCAGGGGTTTCAGGCTTCGTGCCTACGACCACTGCTACTACGGTTCCCTCTGACGTCCGTGTGACTGGTGGCTGTCCCTCTTGAAACGCTCCGGCCGACTAGTTACTGGACGTGGAGGTGTTCGACAGAACGTGGTACTTCTGTCGAATGGTCAGGGCGACGGGAACATTGTTTCTGTTGCTCAGACCGACACCTCCGACCGGACCGTCTTGACCCCACGCCATTCCTTAGCGTCTGGTGTTCGGGTGACGGATGGTCCGGACCAAGGGTCCGGAACGTTCCAGGCTTACGGGTCGGGATCGAACCGGACCCACGGGTCCCGACTGGACTTGACCTCCGGGTTTGGTCCGGACGGGACCCATGGTACGGGACCGTACCGGACCTTAGGGTCCGGTGCGGGACAGTACCTCTGGCCCTTGCCGGACCCCCCGGACCTACGGGTCCGGATGGTACGGTACGGGACCAGTGTTTCGGTCGGGACCGGACCACCCGACCACCTCTGTTGGTCTGGGTGGTCTGGCACCGAACCGGAACACACCGGACCTACGGGTCCGGAGGGTACGGTACCGGACCAGTGGTCCGGTCGGGACCGGACCACTCGACCACCTCTGTTGGTCCGGGTGGTCTGGCACCGAACCGGACCATGCCGGACCTACGGGTCCGGATGGTACGGTATGTCCACGTCCGGACCGAGCCACCCGAACACTTCTGTGGGTACGGATGGTTCGGTACCGAACGGGACCTCCGGATGGTGCGGGACCGGACCGAATCTACGGGTTCGGATGGTCCGGTACCGGACCACCCGACCACCTCTGTTGGTCCGGATGGTCTGTCACCGAACCGGACCATACCGGACCACCGGACCTACGGGTCCGGATGGTACGGTAGGTCCACGTCCGGACCGAACACTTCAGTGGGTACGGATGGTTCGGTGCCGTACGGGACCTCCGGATGGTATGGGACAGGACCGGAACACCGGACCACCCTACCGGATCGGTCCGGACCACCCGACCACCTCTGTTGGTCCGGATGGTCTGGCACCGAACCGGACCTACGGGTCCGGATGGTACGGTATGTCCACGTCCGGACCGAGCCACCCGAACACTTCTGTGGGTACGGGTGGTTCGGTGCCGAACGGGACCTCCGGATGGTGCGGGACCGGACCGGACCTACGGGTCCGGATGGTCCGGTGCTGGACCGGTGGTCCGGTCCGGACCGGACCACCCGACCACCTCTGTTGGTCCGGATGGTCTGGCACCGAACCGGACCATACCGGACTTACGGGTCCGGATGGTACGGTGTGTCCACGTCCGGACCGAGCCACCCGAACACTTCTGTGGGTACGGATGGTTCGGTACCGAACGGGACCTCCGGATGGTACGGGACCGGACCGGAACACCGGACCGGAACACCGGACCACCCTACCGGACCGGTCCGGACCACCCGACCACCTCTGTTGGTCCGGATGGTCTGGCACCGAACCGGACCTACGGGTCCGGATGGTACGGTACGTACGTCCACGCCCGGACCGAACCACCCGAACACTTCTGTGCGTACGGATGGTTCGGTGCCGAACAGGACCTCCGGATGGTACCGGACCTACGGGTCCGGACCTACGGGTCCGGATGGTCCGGTGCGGGACCACCCGACCACCTCTGTTGGTCTGGATTGTCTGGCACCGAACCGGACCACCGGACCTACGTGTCCGGATGGTACGGTATGTCCACGTCCGGACCTAACCACCCGAACACTTCTGTGGGTACGATGGTTCGGTGCTGAACGGGACCTCCGGATGGTACGGCACCGGACCGGACCACCCTACCGGACCGGATCGGCACCCCCGACCGGACCGGACCATTTCTTTTCTGATCAGACCCCATGGGTTCCTGTTCAGTCTATAAATGGCGGGGGTTCGTTGGCTGGGCTGACCCAACAGTCGCAGGGTTGTTGTTTTTCTCCCCCTTCGGCTGCTGGAGACGTTTCGTCTTTGGGGCAGGGGTCTTCGCGGCCTCTTGCTTCTGTGGGCGTTTCTTCACAGCCTGCTTCATCGCTTTCGGCTCTTCCCCCTCAAGCTCCCTACACTCCTGCTTTTGAGGAGTTGTCGGGAAGTGAAGAGGAGAGTGAGTCGGAGGACGATAGGGAGGAGGATCAGGGTCGCCCTGAGGTTAACACTGAACCTCTACCCTTGCCGGTTTCTGATGGAACTTCCGAAGCTATGCTTCGTACTTTCCAACAGTACATGACAGACATCACGCGGCGTCTTGACGTCACGGATGCCTCTCTTAAGCGTCTGTCGTCTAGTGTTGACACACAGGACGTGGACCCGGGGTCTGAGGACGAGAGGCAGGAGGCTCGTCCTCGCACAGCTAGAAGGACGTTTGAACAGTTTCAGGACGTCCTTCCCTGAGACGCCCTCTCGTCCTTTGAGTCCGCTTCGGCCCGGGCGCGGGAGGCTCACGCCGCGTCTGCCGGCGGCTCGTTTTATGAACGATCCGGCCGCCGGCAATTCGCGTTCCACCCTAGTCTAAGTGCCACGGTGGAAGCGGCAGCACATCGCCTGAGGAGTACAGATTCACGTGCAAACGCGACCTATGTTCCTCGGGAGGACGCGGGTTCAGTGCCATGCTTTCCTTCGGGAGGCGCACCTCCACTGTTTCCTCGTGTCCAATCTGTTTCGTCCCTCCCTTTTCCCTTTGACTCTCGAACTCTCCCTTTCCAGACTTCGAGTGTTTAGGGTGGGACTGACGGTGATGTGTTCGTTGGGGAGGTGCCTTCGGTCAAGAAGGTGGAACTGAGCTCTGCTTCGTTCCACAATCTTGAGGCCACCGTTTCTTCCACAGTCGAGGCCCAATCACAGGCCTTGACATGGATGAGCACGCTGTCCACACTGTTGGACCCTCCCAATCGGGCAGAGTCCGATTCCACTCGGGTCCTTGACACGGTTCGAGTGGATCGGGCTTTGCATGCCGTGCGATCGTGCGTGACGTCTGCGGCAGAATTGGCCATTGGAACACGGGTCCACTTTATTGGCCCTGTTCCGTGATCATTTTCTGCCTACTTCTATAGTGCCTCCGGATATGAGGAAGAGTCTGAGGAACACGTTTCCTCAGCCTTCTTCCCTCTTTCATCCGGACACTGTTCGTTCTGTGGTGGAGTCCACACGCCAGAGGAACACTGATTCTCTGATGGTTGGCCTCGCTGCTTCGGCGACGGCGGCGGGGAGTAAGAGAAGTGCTACAGTCACCTCCAGCTCCCAGCCTCAGAAGAAGAAGAAGAAGCCAGTTTCACTGCCTCCTTCTTCCTCCTCTTAGGCGCCTGTTGCGTTCCCAAGCAAGACGAAGGGTGCTCAGACAGGTAAGGGGAAGCAGCACCACCAGGGGGGGTGGTCGCAAGCCTGCGCCTGCCCGCCAGCAGAATTTTCAGTGAGTCCCGGCCCTACGTTGACGCCCCCTCAAGTTGCCCCTCTTTCGTCCGGCGGTTTCCTTTTTTCGGGCCCGCGGCATGTGGGGCAGACTGGTCTCCAACCAGTTTTTCTTGAGGGTGGTGTGGTCGGGGTTTTCTCTACCGCTGTCGTCACAACCTCCATTGTCCGCTCTACCTTGGACGTTCCCCCCTCCTCGAGAGCCTGCCAGATGGCAGGCTCTTCAGGACGAGGTGAACTCGTTGGTCGAGAAGAAGGCGGTCTACCCCCTTTCTCAGCCTTCTCTGGGGTTCTGCTCCCGCCTGTTCACCGTCCCCAAAAAGGACGGCCGGTTCAGGCCGGTGTTGGACCTCTCCACCTTGAACTTGTACCTTCACAGGTGCAAGTTCAAGATGGAAACCCCTTCGTCGGTCCGGTTGGCCATCCGGCCAAACGATTGGGCCATGTCTGGGACCTCCAGGATGCTTACTTCCACATCCTGGTGGCCCTGGGGTACCGACATCTGCTCTGGTTCGTTTGGGAGGGCACGGTGTTCGAGTTTCGGGCCCTCCCATTCGGCCTGTCCTTGGCCCCTCTGATTTTCAACGGGGACAACAACACCACATGCTTAGCTTACCTTCGCCACCAGGGGGGCACCAATTCTCGGTCCCTCTCCCTGTTGGCGGAGGAGATTCTGCTCTGGTGCCAGACCAATCAGGTCCGGATGTCAGTCCAGTTCGTTCCGGGGAAACTGAACGCCCTGGCCGACATTCTCAGTCGGGGCGATCAGGTTCTCTCCACAGAATGGACCATCGCTCACAACGTTCTACAGCGTCTGTGGGCAAGGTGGGACCGTCCTCTGATCGATCTGTTCGTAACTCGATTCAGCGCTCGGCTTCCCAGGTACGTCAGCCCCTTTCGAGACATGAATGCGTTCCACTTGGACGCATTCACTCTCTTGTGGAGGCTCCTCGATGCTTACGCCTATCCCCCGACATCTCTGATTCCGAGGGTGCTGGCAAAATATCTGCAGGAACGACCAAGACTGATTTTGGTCGCGCCTTACTGGCCAACAGCTCCGTGGTTTCCAGATCTTCGCGGTCTCACCCACGTAGACCCTCTACCTCTGGATCTGGACGGGGGAGGTCTGCTCCAGCCTCGATCATGCCTCCCTCATCCACGTCCAGAGAGTCTGTGCTTGACCGCATGGCTCTTGTGCGCTCCAAACTGCTTGCACTAGGATTGCACAAGAGTTCAGTAGAGTTTTCCTTGAACGCTAAGAGGCGATCAACTAATCAGCTCTACGACTTACGCTGGAGAGCTTGGGCCACCTTCGCCTTGTCCAAGGGGATAAAGCCGCTTTATCCCTCAACACAGGACTTGGCCAACTTCCTGGTGGAAGTGTATCAAAAGAAGAGTCTTTCTTCTAAGACTCTTCTTGGATACAGATCTGCCATCGCTTCCACGATTGCGGCCGCTACTGGTCGCAGAACTGAACACTTGATCAGGTCCTCCCTCATCGCTAATGTCCTTTCGGGTATTAGCAATGCAGCGGTGTCTAAACCTCTGGTTTCATTTCCCAAGGGGGATGTCTTTCTGGTCCTCAAACTCCTGCGTAGCAATGAGTTTGAACCCCTGGCAGGCATCAGTATCAAGTTGCTGATTTTTAAGACTAATTGTTCCTCATCGCTTTAGCCACTTGCCGTAGACTCAGTGGTATTCAAGCTTTGAGTGGCCTGGACTTTGACATTGAGTTCACCACACAGCAGTGGTTGCTAGCATGGTCACGTCAGTCTAAGGTATGTTTCTTGGGTATATTTTCTTTTACGGTAGTACTGTTCGAAAATTGCCTGGGTATCTTAATCCTTGGATTTAAGTGATTTTGATTAAGGAGTTTAATACTCTACATATCACCCTCACACCACTCTGGTATTCTGTGCAAGAATAGTACTGTCGAGGTAAGTGTTATATTGACTGTAAGGCTTCTTTTTAAGCCTACTGTCTATATGATACTTACCGAGACAGTACTATTAGAGTTTCCCTCCCGCCTCCCCTCTTGATATGTTATGGGCTTTTTGAGGGTCTGCAGCTCATAAAGAAAGAGGACGCGCCACCTACATCCTGTAAGGGGGAAGCACTCGGACAGTGCTTGGGATCCACGGTGGCGCATGGTTATGGGAGATAATTGTACCCACTCAGCGTTTTGTCCAATTTTTTCGGCCTATAATAGATAATGTGCAAGAATAGTACTGTCTCGGTAAGTATCATATAGACAGTAGGCTTAAAAAGAAGCCTTACAATTTGGAGGTATCCCCTCATCAAAGGAGCCTTGAATTGCAGGGACCACTGTACTCAATGTGACCAAATGGCTTTTTTTGCTTCTCACACTGTACTCATTTTTTCTGCGCAATTAGCACTTATTTACCGGTTTATTCGTAGTGTTTTGGTTGAAAAAGAAGGCAGACTTATAGGAGAATTTTTTTTAAAGATTTGTTTCTAGTTTGTGTTAGATGACAGAGTGAGCTTAGGAGAGGTTAACAATAGCATTCATAATACGGTTTGGGTAATTGCAGGTCTGTGTGTGTGGGGGGGGGGGGGAAGGGGTTAGGGGAGTCGGATGTGTGTACTTGTGAACATGGACGTATGCTTGTGTGTGTGTGTGCTCATGCACACATTTAGCACAGTTACAAGCAAAAGAATGAATGATTATGGAGATGTTCCTTGGTGTTGGCTGTTCATCTGTGATACATAATAATGTTTGACAATTTATTTTTATTTGTGTCATTGCTGTTGATTAACTGAAATCATGCAACTTAAATAATTGGAGCTGAATATTTTGTGCACAACGGCAGCTCCTTTTCTTTTACTGAGAAGTGTTTGATGTACGGACGGTGCATGTGATTTGCTGTGTGTGTGTGTGAGTTTTTGTGTGGCTGGTTAATTGTTTTTAAATGCTCAATAGTTTCCAGATGTAAGCTATCTGGTGTGCATCTGTAAGAGGGAAAGAAATGAAATATTACTGTTGCTTGCTTTTTTTGAATATTTTGTGTTTGTCAATACTCTAATCCAGACAAGTACAGTATTATACATTGTTTTGTGAAGATATTTTTGTCAGAAGATTGTTATCAGTGTAGGTTTATTTGCTGGTTGTACTTCTGACCTCAGGTGACATTTTTTTCTCTCACGACGTTCTTATTCGGCAGTTACATTTAGCATAGAAAAGCATGTTTTCACCTGGAAACTGGTAATCTTCCAGTAGGTATTAATTTAGTTTTACTAAAGCCTGCTGGGACACAAGTAATGGGTTAGTGCATTTGTAAACAGGAATCGTTTGACAAGTGGCCCCCTTCATCCCCCCCTTCCTCGTCCTGATATGGCTCTGCGTAGTCGGCTGGACGTTAAAGGCATATGTACTCGATGACTATACACGCTAATTGCTTTACCAACAGCTGGAGACATGCTAAATTAAGTTCCCTGCAAAATATTGTGGTCTAGGACCCCTTCAATGTTGAGATATGTTAATTTTCATTTTGATCTGGATCGTCCTATTTATAGATTTGGCAACACATGTAACGTTGATGCAAGGGAGCTAACACCGCGGCTTTGTTGACATCCTCACTTTTTCAGAGGCTAGAACAAGCTGTAATGCATGTATTATGGTCCGCGCATGGTGACATATCGTCATTATATGGTCTTATGGTGCGTTTGACATCGATTATGGGCAAACTACACTTTGTAAACACGGGAGCGCGTACATATGCCTTTAAGCAACAAATAAACAAACAAACAAACAATGTTTTCACCTCCGAATGTAAAGTAAGTTGATGCAGCTGTGGGGCCATGTATTTTTCGCTCTTATGTCAGAGCTTTACTGTTATGATTTTAAATGGTTTAGCATCAGCTTTGATTGTCAGTCAAAAGTAAGTGATCGTTTTTTTACGTTTTTTTTTGGTTGTTTTTTTTTGGGGGGGGGGGGGGGGGATGCATACTTTGGTACATTATACAAAAATGTGAAGAAAGGTAAATTGAAATTTATGGGCATTGAAACTTCAAATAATTCTAAATATGGCATTGCTGTGTACTTGTTGACACTACAGACTTGTTCTTTCTTCCTGAAATGAAGAGTTAGTGTTAAAACATAATCATACATGTATACACTGAGTACTGTTGTGGTGAGATGTATTGAGTGACAGCTGCCATTGCTTTAATACTGACAAGTTAACCAGAGTAGTCCTTTGTTATATTCTACTTTAGAAATCCTAATCAAACTTATGAGTTTTGTTTGTACAGTAGTTGTGTTTTAGTAGGAAGTAGAATTATGGACCTGATTCTTGTGTTGGAATGAGCTTGATAAAATGTAAATTTGTATTTGAATTTAGAGGAATTCATCACTCTCACTCTTTGTGATGACTTCCTTTTCTGCAGTCATACGCTTGTTTTGAGCACATGAATTAATGGTCACATGATAACTGAAATATTCCTCATTTGTAACTTTCCCAGTTTGAGAGGTTGGGAATAAGTGAAACCCTGTGAACAAAACTCTGAATGTGATGTGTTTATTTTCATGACTAAATTTGCATCTGTGATGTGAATAATCATTAAAAAAAGATAGGGCATCTTTCAAACAAAAAGAACGAAGTTTTATGTGGGTTTTTCAATGGCGGTAAATATATCAAAACAGATTTAAAACGAAAATGTATAGTCATATCTTCAGTGTTTTTTTTTTTTTAATTTTAATTTAATTTTTTACATATTTTATTTTTGTTGATTTTTGGCTCACGTAAGTGTAGCCTATGCGATCGTAACTTTGTCTGTCTGTGCGTGCGTGCGTGCGTATGTGCGTGCGTGCGTGTGTATGTCTGTGGTAGAAACTCTAACATTTGAAGACGTCACATTACATTGACGTCACATTATGACGGAAGCGGGTTAGACGTCACGCGAAGGAAGTACTGAAAGTCTCGGTCATTATTATTTTGAGCTGGCCGAGACTAGTTGGCAGTCGTGTCCCTGTAAGTAGGCTACATGCAGACAGACAGATCTAGATCAAGTGTCTCGCTTTCTTGCACAGTTTCACCTATTCTCTTTCTCTGTGTGTGTGTGTGTGTGTATGTGTGACGGAGTGATTGAGTTTGTGTTACTGTTTGTCGATTTCTTACGTGAGCCTTGATGGCTTCGCCTCTTGTTTAGGTTAGTTTTGGAAAAGCAGGCGAGATTTTCTTCGTTTTTCTTATCAAGAAAGTCTGTATTGTGATTTGGCTTGAGAGAATGTGAGCTTCTGCAATTGTATCCCAAAGTGAAATGATGAGCGCTTATTATCAAATGACAGGAATCATTATTACTGTATTATCATCGTTAAATTTTGATTGTTGTGAAGTGGGTTGTGTTGAACGCATTGCATGTTCGTATTCACTTGCATTATGAGTTTTGTTGTATGTAACTCATGACAATTCTGATACCGATGTTGAATTAATTGTGTCTATTTGTCCACTTCCAAGCAGAGGACATTCCACTTTTACCTGAAATAAAGATTCAGTGAAACAATTACCACCTGTGCATTCAAGTTCTGTCCCGCAGTGGGGCACTGCGGTTATGAAATTAAAGGCCCCTCCTGTTTTTGGAACCGCAGGAGCTTTCTAGTTTGCTGTTAGGTAGATTTTTGGTTCCTCTTTCCTGTCATGCTCTCTTTTTCTTCATGAATTCTTTTCTTTTTTCTGCCTTCTTGCTCATTCACCTGTATTTTTTCCAAAAATCTCTTCTCTTGCCGCTTGTCTCGCGATTCATGTATAGTTTAATCTGTTAGTGTTCTGATGTAAGTCCAGCAGTAGATAGGTTAAGCCTATTTTAACATACTGGAAACTGGTAATCTTCCAGTAGGTATTAATTTAGTTTTACTAAAGCCTGCTGGGACACAAGTAATGGGTTAGTGCATTTGTAAACAGGAATCGCTTGACAAGTGGCCCCCTTCATCCCCCCTTCCTCGTCCTGATATGGCTCTGCGTAGTCGGCTGGACGTTAAGCAACAAATAAACAAACAAACAAAAATTCAAGTTCTGATAGAGTAGATCAGTACATTTGAACTCTCTCTCTCTCTCTCTCTCTCTCTCTCTCTCTCTCTCTCTCTCTCTCTCTTTTGATCAACCGTGTCGAGGAAAATATATTTGTTGAACAGAATAAAGCACTTTCTTGATCCACACTCAAGGTTATTATTTTATAATGCATACATACAAACCATCACGGATTATTGTTCGACCATCTGGGACTCTGCCAGTGCAAACATTTTAAAACCACTGTACAGTCTACACAGACGAGCACTAAAATCAGTTCTATTAAAACAATCCAGTCTTGTTTTCGACGATTATAAAAAACTTAAGATTTTGCCTTTAAAAGAAAGATTTAAATCAAATAAAGGCGTGCTCCTTCACAAAATCCTTTCCGGCCATGCACCGAGTGCTTTCATTACAAAATTTAAAGCCAAACCAAGCCGAAAATTCAACGTCCCCATTCCGCGGATAGATCTCTTTAAATCAAGTTTAGCTTATTCTGGCAGCGTTTTGTGGAATTCTCTCCCGGAATCAGTTCGAGTCCCAACAAGTCTCAATACTTTCAAAAAACACCTCTCATTACATTTAATGTCAAATTACGAAAAGTCACAGTGATGGAAGACTTCGTTCTGATTATTTTCATATTGATCATATCTGTCCATAAAGCATCAGTGTTTCATAACGCAAGAATGTATGTATAGCCTACAACGTGTATATAGTCATGTGAATAGTTTCTCTGCCTTGCTTATTTTTTGTAATTGTTTTACGTATGTATATATATATATATATGTATTCAAGATTAGAATAGTCCCTCTCTGGGCGAGGGCTGGTTGAAAAGAAGCTCGTTTATATTGCTTATGCCACAACCCTCGTAAAATAAAATTTGATTTGATTTGATTTGATCTCTCTGACACACACATTTATGGGTTATGTATAAATTGTCTTCCTCCACTTTAAAAAAAAAAATCAAATAAATAACAAACACTCAACAGAAAGCAACAAAAATTGCACCTTGTTGTTTAAAATATTAAAAGCAGAAGAGATGACCCTGATTTGTGTCATCGGCATAGATAAACAGTCATTTACTTGGTTATATTCAAAGTAAAATGTGTAACATGACAGTCAAATCCTCCACTAGTATCACTATTCTGCTGTACTGTAACTTCTGAAAAGGAGATTACAAACACACACTCGCTGAGGAATTTCACATTAGCATGTTCTTTAGACTTGACTGTTTGATGTTATATTTGTCTTATTGGAGGATACTAGCAGATTGGCCTGCTAAAAACAAATGAAGTAAGGGGTGGTAACCTCGGAAGCTGTATTGTCAGTCACCTTAGACGGTTACCTCCCTTAGACCACGAACTTTTTCTTCGCCAATGTCAAGGCAAAGGACAAAATGAATGGCCATGTTCGTTTTTGAGGAAAAATAACCCTGCCGTAGGTTTCTTTAAAGGTGAAAGTCATCCCCTTGTGAAAGTGAGAAAATGAAACAAATTTTTTTTTAAGGATTTTATGCTGTAAGTTTAATAGTGCATGGGCAGTATTATCAGGCACACGAGATTATAAAGCAGTATGTAATTTTAAATGATTGGCTCGGTTTATAGAGGGGGGCGATGCTTTACCACGTGCACCGGGAATGGGCTTTTTGGACGTAACGTGCATGGGAATGGGGAAATTCTCGTAGCGTGCACCGTGCACAGAGGTCCGGCGTGCACCGTGCATGGAGCTTTTTCGTAACGTGCACCGTGGATCACCGTGCATGGCACTTTTGGTCTCAACGTGCACGTGCACAGACCCCCCCCCCCCCCCCCCCCCCCCATGGTGACCCTCTTTATATAATGCCCTATTTTTAATTCAAGTTTGTTTCGTTCATTTAAGATTGGCAGATATTTTGTATAGATATGGCATCAAATGTGTTTGTTTTGTTGTATGATTGATACCCAATTGTTTCGTTTATGATGTTTATATTGTTATGAATTTATGCTTATTATGTCTGCTTTCATGTTCAATGTTGGTTTAAATTTGTTAATGTAGTTTCTAAGCCACCCGAGTGACAAAACATTTATTAAAACTTTATGTTGTGAATATTGTAAACAAAAAGTGTCAACCGCCGGGGTTTGTTCCGTGCCGGAACCCGGGATCGAACCAGGGACCTTTAGATCTTCAGTCTAACGCTCTCCCAACTGAGCTATTCCGGCTGACGAAAGACCCTGGACATTTTATTCAAGTCAATCAAGCCTTTGGCTCGGCCGATCAACTTATGCGACCACCGTGAGTGGATCGATGATTTGCGTATTCAAGTTTACCAACAGCTGATTGCGACTTTTATAAAAGTCTTCTGTGCACACCTCCGGTCAAGTATAGTTGAAACAAGTCGCGTAAGGCGAAAATACAATATTTAGTCAAGTAGCTGTCGAACTCACAGAATGAAACTGAACGCAATGCCATTTTACTCGTAGCATCGTCAGGCCACCGCTCATGGCAAAGGCAGTGAAATTGACAAGAAGAGCGGGGTAGTAGTTGCGCTAAGGAGGATAGCACGCTTTTCTGTACCTCTCTTTGTTTTAACTTTCTGAGCGTGTTTTTAATCCAAACATATCATATCTATATGTTTTTGGAATCAGGAACCGACAAGGAATAAGATGAAAGTGTTTTTAAATTGATTTGGACAATTTAATTTTGATAATAATTTTTATATATTTAATTTTCAGAGCTTGTTTTTAATTCGAATATAACATATTTATATGTTTTTGGAATCAGAAAATGATGGAGAATAAAATAAACGTAAATTTGGATCGTTTTATAAATTTTTATTTTTTTTTTAAATTTTCCGATTTTTAATGACCAAAGTCATTAATTATTTTTTAAGCCACCACGCTGAAATGCAATACCGAACCCCGGGCTTCGTCGAAGATTACTTGACCAAAATTTCAACCAATTTGGTTGAAAAATGAGGGCGTGACAGTGCCGCCTCAACTTTCACGAAAAGCCGGATATGACGTCATCAAAGACATTTATCAAAAAAATGAAAAAAACGTTCGGGGATTTCATACCCAGGAACTCTCATGTCAAATTTCATAAAGATCGGTCCAGTAGTTTAGTCTGAATCGCTCTACACACACACACAGACACACAGACACACACACACACACACACACACACACACATACACCACGACCCTCGTCTCGATTCCCCCCTCTACGTTAAAATATTTAGTCAAAACGTGACTAAATATAACAAAAAGAAGGCAGAGAGAAAGAGAGAACATCTGTGTAATAACGAACAAGGGATCACAGGCCGCCGTTTGACACGAGGTAGGCGGGGCCTGCACGCGCCGCATGCAATGCGTTGGGTGCGCTCGGTCTATACAAACGAGCGCTAGGTATCGTTCACTGCACTGGTGAACACTAGTTTTATCATGATAGTGTCGACCAGTGTAGTGAACGATACCTACTGCCTGTGGTCAACACACACAAAAAACTAGGCAGATGCGTTTGTGTGCAAACAGATTAATTTTACAAGAGGTACCGTAGTGTCTATACAGCACAAAGCCCTGAAAGTACACTGAGCCCAAAAAGTTAAGGATATCAGTTTTTTCAGTGGTATACCCCAGATGTTAAACAGCAGTTTTTGGGTCAGAAATTAACGTGTATTTTAAGATCTGTCTTTCTTCTGCTCAAAAATGCCTTTCAGGAATCTGAGCAATATTTGGGCATGACGTCACATGTTCGTGACCATGCCTACCCTCAAAAATGGCGTTTTTTGACGGCATGATTCACCATCAACAGTCAAAACGGCGACTTAAACTGAACGATATTTTGCATTTTTACACCAAAATGTTTATTTGGTGTCTTACCTAAGAAGTCATACAAAGTTCGTTCAAATCCGTCGCGCAGTCAGGCTAACTTCTACCGTGTAAAGGAAAGCGACCACTATCCTGAAAAACAGCAAAACTGAATCCAGGGTTTTTGTGGTGCTTTTGCTGGGTAGCTGCAGTTGATATGCAATACATATAAAACTACAAATAGCAGCCTCTCCAAATTACACAGAACGATGACTAAGACCCTCATCTGGATTCGCGCTAGTACTTGGAGCAAACAGAACCCGAGAATGGACGTTGTAACAGTTTTCCGTTAAAAATGTGCAAACGTTCATAACGTCCTAGAAACAAATGTGACATGCACGCAATTCTGTGTACTTTGCAAAGAATGGTGCCATTACATGTGTGCCAAGTTTCAGAAACATTCTTTCGTGGGCTCAAAAGATATAGCCTCATGACTTTGAAGAAATAAAAAGTAAAACTGATCTCACTCCGCTCTGCTGTTCTATTTTTAGACGATGACGTCTGCAAAACTCATATCAAGGTGGCTGAGTGACTGATCAGGACACACACTTTCCTCTATCGAGACAATGCTCTTACAGACTCTTAAAAACCTGGCGATGTCCATCTCCACAGCTCCATTTCAAGTCGTAGCATTAACTGTCAGATTCGTCACAGCAAATGCCAGATTGTGTCTCGCCGCTATCAAGACGACGATGAGAAAAACCCAGCCGTGTTGCCTCCATCTGACGTCATATTTTTGGAATTACTATGACGTCATGTCTGCATTCTTCTGTTATTTGATTCTTTGTATTCTTTACTTCTTTCTTATACAGCACAAATCTGCAACTTCTACCGAGCAAGTGATTCGCATCATCCGTGAAAGACTATACGCATCCTATCGGAGAACGAGAATCAAAATTATAGAAAAAGTCATAAAAAAAAGTTGCGCGAAAGACACCAGGGGCAGTATGTTTCACCTCTTTTCAAACGATCATACCTTTTGAGCCCGTGAAAGAATGTTTTTGAAACTTGGCACACATGTAATGGCACCATTCTTTGCAAAGAATACAAAGTTGCGTGTATGTTACATTTGTTTCTTAGACGTTACAAACGTTTCCAAATTTTTAACGGAAACCCGTTACAACGTCCATTCTTGGGTTCTGCCGGTTTGACCTAAGTACTGGAACATATCCAGATGAGGGTTTTTGTCATCGCTCTGTGAAATTTGGAGAGGCTGCTATTTGTAGTTTTAGATTTATTGCATATCAACTGCGGCTACCCAGCAAAAACACCATAAAAACCCTGGCTTTTTTGCTGGTTTTCAGAATTGTTGTCGCTTTCCTTTACACGTTGGATCAGCCTAACTGCGCGGCGGATTTGAACGAAATTTGTATGACTTGTTAGGTAAGACACCAAATAAACATTTTGGTGTAAAAAAATGCAAAATATTATTCAGTTTAAGTCACCGTTTCGACGGTTGAAGGTGAATCATGCCGTCAAAAAACGCCATTTTTTAGGGTAGGCGTGGTCACGGACATGTGACGTCATACCCAAATATTGCTCAGATTCAAGAAACACATTTTTAAGCAGAAGAAAGACTGATCTTCAAATACACGTATATTTCTGACCCAAAAATTGCTGTTTAACATCTGGGGTATACCACTGAACAAATATCCTTAACTTTTTGGGCTCAGTGTATGAAGGCAATGTGTTGAGGCGTTAATGAAATCAATGATGTATACATATAGCGTCTTTTGGACAATTATTTTTGGGGGGTGCCTGTTCAGTGGCTGTTTCATGTAAAATCAATCTGTTCACTGAACATGATCCAGTCTGCACTCAAACTTTAACAGGCATGGGAATCAGTTGTTATAATAATACAAACTCCGAGTGTATACAGGATCGATAGGTCTGTATATATACTCCGGCAATAAAAAGCTCTTTTACAACTCTAAGCCAATGAAATTCCCTCTTACAAGTCGTTAGGAAGTAGCCAATGAAAAATCTATTAGATTTCCGCCATCGGAGTGTATACAGGGCTGGCAATAATGTACACTCACATGGTATACAACCATTTCTAGGTCGATACACACTCCAAGGGTGTTCCAAACTCTGACAATAAACTGCCGTGTACTGTAGCATCAGTTTTGTGTGTGTGTTTGTCCCTAGCGTACTTGGATACTATGAATTGAAAGTGCACTGGCGCGGCGGCGTATGATACTCCGAGTGTTGATGCAATTATCTAGTCTTTTATTCACATTCCGAGAATGTAATCAACGTTACAACAAAGACCGTGCAGCATCAGATTGTTTTTGTGTTTTTTGAGTCACTTGAGAAAAAGTGACTCTATGTAATCGGTCAGTGTTAGTCTGTCCGGCCGGCCGTCCGTCCGGCCGGCCGTCCGTAGACACCACCTTAACGTTGGACTTTTCTCGGAAACTATCAAAGCGATCCGGCTCATATTTTGTTTAGTCGTGACCTCCAATGACCTCTACACTTTAACGATGGTTTCGTTGACCTTTGACCTTTTTCAAGGTCACAGGTCAGCGTCAAAGGAAAAATTAGACATTTTATATCTTTGACAAAGTTCATCGGATGTGATTGAAACTTTGTAGGATTATTCTTTACATCAAAGTATTTACATCTGTAGCCTTTTACGAACGTTATCAGAAAAACAAGGGAGATAACTAGCCTTTTCTGTTCGGCAACACACAACTTAACGTTGGGCTTTTCTCGGAAACTATAAAAGTGACCGGGCTCAAATTTTATGTGAACGTGACTCCCAGTGACCTCTACACTTTGACGTCTGCTTTGGTGACCTTTGACCTTTTTCAAGGTCACAGGTATGTCTTGAAGGAAAAAAATTGAAATATCATCGGATTTGATTCAAACTTTATAGGATTATTCTTTACATCAAATTATTTACATCTGTATTGTGTTGTGAATAGCAATTTCTTCCTGTCCATCTGATGCCTCATATAATATTCAGAACTGCGAAAGTGACTCGATCGAGCGTTTGCTCTTCTTGTTGAACTTTACAATCAACTGCCCTGTGTTCCTATCGCAAATTCGCTTTGCGACCGGGAGTTAACGCTGGAGTGTATATAGGGGTCGAATCTTGTATACACTCCGAGTGCGTATAGCCAGTGCGAAAGAAAAATCTCTGAAAACTAGGGTGGTCCGTGGGGCATGCTCCCCCGGAATTTTGTTGAAATCTAGATTAAAATCTGTTCAATCTGGCGCATTCTGGGAGTATGTTTCATGAATTTTACACAGCAAAAAAACGGACCAAATTTAATACATGTTTTGTATTGCCAGTAACCAACGATCATTTTAATCCTTTACCTGGAATGTCACCGTCGACAAAATGTTCGCCCTGATTAATTATCCATGACTTGCATGACATTGTTGCAGTGTTGATAAATATGGACAGCGTCTAATTTAAACACGGCGGAAATAGATGCCACGAAATAGATCTGCGTTCAAAATTATGATTGCCCGCTTTGCGTTCGCCACTTGTAGGCTCTTTCGAACTGTTTGCAAAAGTGACTCACGCGGAATCTCACTGAATGAAGTGACAGTTTTATGGAGGACATTGGTCATACTAGGCAGATGGTCTTTTTTGATTTTTGTTCCTCGATTTTTTTTTTCTCGAAAGAGAACTTTTTTCTTCTTCTCTGAAATGTGTAGCTTTTCTTGGAAATCCTCAGATCTGAGAAGAATTCTCATACCTGCTTTAAATTGATTTGAAAACTATCCATGGTGAAATGAGAAAAACTCTCCAAAAAAGATTATTTGTGGAATATTCACTGTTCAGTACAATTATTCTGGATTGCAAGTAAAAATAAAGTAATTTTTTCTTCTTCACAAATACAGCAAAATTGGGTTTTTTACAAAATACTGTTGATTTTGCTTTTTTATTTTAATTTTTAATTTTTTTTTATCTTTGTTGTTACCAAGAACAAGACAAATGCAAAACTATGTGAACTGCAAATTCACTGATGTGAATGTAAACAAAATTTTATTTCATGTCACTTCTAAGTTCTATTTTTTGCAGAGTGTCCAGTCTAAAACTCTGCACAAAGGCAATGCTTCACATTCCAAAGAACTCACAAGTTCCAGTCAATTGTTTGGGCTTGTTGACCACCCCCCAAAAAGTTTATAAATGTGAACATCTTTAGTTGGTTCTTGTGTCCGTTTTACATTTAGTCAAGTTTTGACCAAATGTTTTAACATACCGGTAGTCAGGGAAACGAGACGAGGGTGGTGGTGTATGTGTGTTCGTGTGTGTGTGTGTATGTGTACAGTGTAGAGCCATTCAGAACAAGAAGGGCAAAGCCCACACGACTCACATGCTGAACAGACCTTGATCTTTCTTTCAGAATAATTTTACAATAAAACTGAGAAAAACAATATTTATTCAGTAAAGAAAATAATTACAGAAAACTAATGCCATTGTGAGTTGCACATTCAGTAATTGCATCCAAGTTATGGTGCATACTGTGTCAAAAGGTTCTCCATCCTAAAATGCTAATCGCTGGTCATTAGGGGATCGAGTCGAACAAGGAACGTCAGTTCTCCGACTTCTCTCTAGTCTGGCGCCTGTTTTCTCTTTTTTGACAAATATCAGTTTAACTCAAACTGACCTGGAACTTGAAGATATGTAACCTAATGTGAGTTATTATGAAAATATAATGTATTTCCCTCACACATATGTAGTTTTGGAAGAGTTATTTTCAATAGTTCAAGGTCAAGGTCACTTCAAAATATATACATTTCAACTTTGAAGGACCCTGTGACCTTGACGTGAGGTCAAGTTGCCAAACATGTTTCTGAAGATCTAATGTATTTCCCTCACACATGTAGTTTTGGAAGAGTTATTTTCAATAGTTCAAGGTCAAGGTCACTTCAAAATATATACATTTCAACTTTGAAGGACCCTGTGACCTTGACCTTGAAGTGAGGTCAAGTTGCCAAACATGTTTCTGAAGATCTTGTAACCATACACCATCAGGCCACAATTGGTGTTGATAGACTTAATAGTGTCCAAGAAATATACAATGTTAAAGGTTTCACAGACGGACGGGGGGGACGGACGCCCGGACGCCCGGAAGGACAGGCGGATGATGTCGGTGAGTATATAGACTCACTTTTGTAAGTATAATGTATTTCCCTCACACATGTGTAGATTTGGAAGAGTTACCTTCCATAGTTCAAGGTCAAGGTCACTTCAAACTATGTATACAATCCAACTTTAAAGGACCCTTGCGACCTTGACCTTGAAGCAAGGTCAACCAAACTGGTGTCCAAAGATAGGGCTTACATTGCCCTGTATAGCATACATAGCTAAGGTTGCCATTCTCGATAACTTCAGAAAAAAATGCGAAAATGTGAAAAATGGTCGTTTTTGAGACAACAATTACGGCCCCTGTGACCTTGAACTTGAAGTGAGGTCAAGTTGCCGCACATGTTTTTTGAGATCTTGTAACCATACACCATCAGGCCACATCAGGTGTTGATAGACTTAATAGTGTCCAAGAAATATCCAACGTTAAAGTTTTTCGGACGGACGGACGGCGGGACGACTCGGGTGAGTACATAGACTCACTTTTGCTTCGCATGTGAGTCAAAAAGGTGCTGGACTGATCTTCGTGAAACTTTACATACAAAGTCTTCCAGATTATACCCCCAGACATGTTTTTTTCTTTCCATTTTTACGATATATGTCTTTGATGACGTCATTTCCGTCTTTTAGTTAAAGTTGAGGCGGCACTGTCACGTCCTCATTTTTTTTATCAAATTGATCAAGCAATCATCGATGAAGCCTGGACTATGGGATGGCATATCAGCTTGAGAGAACTTAGAGAGTGTGTGTGTGCATGTGTGTGTAAGAGAGAGAGAGTGATCTGTCTCTCTCGCCTTTCTAAAAGGTGTGTGTGTGTGTGTGTGTGTGTGTGTGTGTGTGTGTGTATGTGTGTCACTTGGGGTCTTGTGTGTGCACGTAACCATGAATGTGTGTGGAGAAAGAAAGAGAGCATAAACATGTTGTAATGTTATAAATTGTGCATGTGTTGAAAGACAGAGAGGAAGAGAGTGTGTGTGATTGAGAGAGAGAGAGTATACACATTTTGTAACAACACTCATAGCTAAGTTGTGCATGGTTATTTTTTATATCATTATCAAATTGAAATACAGGATTAATATTTCACCGAATGGAGCAATAACAACAAAACACTCACTGAAAATACATTGGCCAATTTTGTGCTCTGCTTCTGAAACTCAAATATCTAACGCACAATTAGTATGTTCAGTAACCATCATCCCAACATTGTTGTTTCTTTACACATAGTCTTCTGCTTTAACATTAATTCATATTCATTCAGATTTAACACGAAACACTTTATATAGGCGAGCACAACATAAAAGACTTTTTCCAACAACATATGAAGTATATATCTTCTCATGAATACTTGGGTACTTGTGTTTACAATACATTTCATAAGACAAGTTTGGGTTCTGGTTTTGCTATATTGCAAAGTTATCAAAAATTATGTACACAATCATCAGTATTGTTTCTAGCTTACATTTTCAAAGAAGTAAAAAAAAAAAGTATGTAATTCTCACGGACAAGTCCACCCACAATTCATTTTCAAACTTTTGTCTTTCAAGATTACACACGCACATAGTTTCACATAACCAAAAAGTAGTGTTTAAATGTCATGTATGCAATGGGTAATTTAAATGTCCATAATATGTTCTGTCAATAAGCACATGCACCAATATGCATGTGTACACATATGAAAATGACAGAAGAGGTAAAAAGAATCAAAACAGCAAAGGTAGAGACTTTCCATTTCAGAATCAAGCCTCAACTAACCTATTTGCTCAATGCTGACACCAAGTTAACAAACTATAGATGTGTGTATCATTGAGCAGTGAAGTACACATCATTGACTATACTTTCACACTGCTGTAATATATTTCATGATGCATCAGGGTTCGGTTTACTAATGTCCCTTCAGCGAGTCAAACTGGGCATCAAGATTATGTTCCACTGTACCACCCTTGTATCTGACATTAGCACACACACACACACAGTGAAACACACACATGCGCACACACTGACTCGCATACAGACACAGAATTTGGTAAAATAAAACAGTGGCAAATTCTATACTCTGATGGCACCAGATTGCATCATTTAGCTTCAATGGACAAAACAATGTCTGGGAGAGGGATGGTGCAACGGGGACATGCCCTTAGCCTGCTTGGCGATTCTTGCCTTCATCTTATTCTATGTCCCAACAGAATTTGGTTGAGGGGGTCACTGTCTTTTTCTCCCAGGCAGAACCTTGATGCATGAGGGCAGGAGCTATCATTTACAACATTTAGAAGAACAGTTTTTTTCCATAAAGAAAGGATAGAACATACCACTGCTACTGACTGCTTTTGTTGTAACATTATCTATACTCTTTTTGTTCAGCAGATTGAAAATAGCTACGGCTATCGTTTGGCAAACGATGTTTTGGACGAGAGATAAAGCAAAGGTAGAGGGTGTGGATGGGAGGTTAACATACAACAAGAAGGGCAAAGCCCATACGACTCACATGCTTGACCTTGACCTTTACATAGCAATGACATCATACACTAAGAACTGCTTTACACATTTTTCCTACCAAAATACATGTGACCTTGACCTTGTCAAGGTCATCCAAGGTCATGCAACACAAAGCTGTTAATTCAAGACATAGGAAGTACAATGGTGCTTATTGGCTCTTTCTACCATGAGATATGGTCACTTTTAGTGGTTCACTACCTTATTTTGGTCACATTTCATAAGGGTCAAAGTGACCTTGACCTTGATCATATGTGACCAAATGTGTCTCATGATGAAAGCATAACATGTGCCCCACATAATTTTTAAGTTTGAAACAGTTATCTTCCATAGTTCAGGGTCAAGGTCACTTCAGAATATGTATACAATCCAACTTTGAAGAGCTCCTGTGACCTTGACCTTGAAGCAAGGTAAACCAAACTGGTATCAAAAGATGGGGCTTACTTTGCCCTATATATCATATTTAGGTGAGGTATTGAATCTCAAAAACTTCAGAGAAAATGGGAAAAATGGGAAAAATAGCTGTTTTTTAGACAACATTTATGGCCCCTGCGACCTTGACCTTGAAGCAAGATCAAGATGCTATGTATGTTTTTTGGGGCCTTGTCATCATACACCATCTTGCCAAATTTGGTACTGATAGACTGAATAGTGTCCAAGAAATATCCAACGTTAAAGTTTTCCGGACGGACGGACGTCCGGACGGACGACTCGGGTGAGTACATAGACTCACTTTTGCTTCGCATGTGAGTCAAAAACATTTAGTCAATAAATTACACTACTTTCAAATACATGACACTTGCACTTTTTCACAATGGTTCTGCTGCAAACTACACTTTTAAAACCATGGCACTTCTCAGACACACACCGACACACACCTGCCAAATGCTTACAAATTTCATCAACTTGTATCAGACATACTCAAGACTCATCTTCAGCTACATTGTCTGTACAGGCATCACCTTGAGACCAAAAACCTCCAGCAACTTGTGTGTGATAAACCTACTCTGTTTATCATCAATCATGCAGCTCAGGCTTATTGCAAAAATGCAACACAGATCTAATGAGTGTTATCTGAGCCATTCATTGTCACACGGGACGAGTTTTTCAGTCATCTCTCAAGTGTAATACACACAAATCTGGGTTGCATTATCAAAGGATTGATAGCTGAGGTGGATGAAGCACAAAATGTGTCCCAACCAATTGGGTGGGAACCAGCCGTGGGGTTTGATTGGTTGAAATCACAACAAATCTCAATTTCAACCAATCCGACCCCGCGGCTGCATAACACCCAGTTTTGCTTTGTGCACCCCAGCCCCGAACACTCTGAAGAGACCATATCAAGATCAGCGGGCACAGAACATGAAGAAGTCATCCCTTGACTGTAGCAGTACCTGTACCAGCACAGCTCTCACTCTGTGTGAATTTCACCTCATGACTGTTTACACTCGTTGACCTGCTCCTGTGACTGTTTGAAACGATCTTTTCCCAGCGTAGAAGCTGCTTTCGTTTTGGGCAACTCCGGAGAAAAGCGAAGCTTGGACGGAGCTGCTATCTTTTTCAGGCCTTTGGGTCGTGGCACAGATTTCTTGGGAGAATTTGTGATGGTGCTGAGCGCCTGAGAACCGCGACTGCTGCCAGGTATCGCAGAGCTGGTGGAGGAGGGGTGAGCTGCGGTGGACGAAGGGCCTGGAATACCCCTTGGTTTGTCCTGGAAAACAGGTTACATTTGGTTAAGATGAAAAAAAGATTCAAATGAAACTTATACAATCGCAGAGAACCTGCAGTCTTCAAGACTACATGTGACCTTTTCTCTCAACAGGGATACGGTTTTCAAATGAGAGGCACTCAGAGCAATGCTCATAACTTTTATTTTTATTTATTTATATGGGAGATTTATATAGCACTTGACGTTCTCTAAGCGCTTTACATATTAATTTCTGCCGTGTGAGATGGAATTTTGTACACAATATATCACGCCTTCACATCGGCCAGTAAATCTCAAGCCATTACGGCGAATATTTACTTTTCACGGCCTGTTATTCCAAGTCACACTGAACACAGAACTAAATGACCTCTCTGTTGGTACTAGATATGCATTCATAGTTTTGAATTTGACAGACCTACAACATGTAAAACAAAACGTGACAGGCAAATATTCGATGACTCACTTTTGTCAAATCAAACAGAAAACAGCTTACCATTGAGGACCCAGGAGCGGCTTCTCTTCTCTTTGGTAGAGTAGACCGTGTAGAGGGGGGCTGAAGCCTGGATATGCGATGTGATGTGCGAACTGTGGGCTTGCTTGCTTGTTGTTGAGCTGCTGGTGGTTCTGATTAAAAATGACAAGAAAAGGGGTACAAATGAGTTGTGAACAGAAGAAATATGTACCTATTCACATTACTTCAATTTTGTAAAACTTTTGCAATCCATGAATCGTCATGAATCTTGCAAAATAACAAAAATTCTTTCTCACAGGCTTGTCCTTCACAACAAACCTCAATAGGTTCAGTCTTCTCTAATATTCTGTGAAGAATAATGAATTATAAAGCTGAGCAATGGAGACAGAGAGAGAGAGAGAGAGAGAGAGAGAGAGAGAGAGAGAGAGAGAGAGAGAAAGGGAGAGAGAGAGACAAAGGGAGAGAGAGGGCGAAAGCTATACCGACATGGGGCTAGCGGTGGAGAGTCACACAAATTTGACATCTACAGTACTTAAACCAACATAAAGCAAATTAAAGAGAGGTGTGTGTGTGTGTGTGTGTGTGTGTGTGTGTGTGTGTGTGTGTGTGTGTGTGTGTGTGTGTGTGTGTGTGTGTGTGCATGTGTCTGCGTGTGAGAGAAAATGCTCACCTGGTTCAGACATTTTGAGCTGCTTGTACGCTGGGATGCCACTGCCAAGCTCCAGGTCATCTTGATCTGACTTGCGCTTTGTCAGAGACAGGCGCCTGCGAGTCATCATCCCTTTATCTGCCGTGTCCAACCCTGAAGATTCATCTCCTCGATGCGACAACACTCTTTTAGGCTGACCAATGACAGAAGTCTTTGATTCACTGCTGAGTGCTTCCAAGTCTTTAGGATCCGTGTCTGGCTGCTGTGCTTTTGAGTCTCTCAAAGAAAAGTGTGTGGATCTGGGAGAGGAGCGCAGAGACAGCTTAGATCTGTGGTGTTCTTCACCACCAGAACCAGCAGTGGCTGAACAAATCTTTTTACTGGACGAAGAGGAATATTCAGGCTCCTCTGTCTTCACTGCTGAGGAGGGTCGAGACCTGGGCAAGAGGCTGTCAGTCCTGACCTGCGAGCCTCCGCATCCTTTGCCAACAGAACGGCTCAACAGCTGTGAGGTTTTCTGAATGCTGGATGAACCCTGAGGCTTAGGAGAGGTGGGCTCCGCATGAGGCTGAGAAGCTGTGCATGGTCTTTTGCTGGCAGGAGCTTTCAGTTGACTGCTTCTAGTAGCTCCTGGGAGAAGGGACTGCAATGGTGTGGTAGCCTTGAGATCCGATTCCGATTTCCCGGGCAGAGTATGTGATGAAGGCTGCTGCCTGTCTGATGCAGATTTCTCTGAGAGTGCTTGCGATGTGAGTCTTTGTGATGTATGTGCGTTGATCGCCTGCTGGTCAGCAACGGGATCTGTGTTCAGAGTGTCCGTTGAGGAACTGGACTTGACAGATGTTGAGCTATCTGATGAGATAGGGACTGATGCTCCCTGGCCTTCTGCATCCTGCTTCTTCTTCTTCATGATGTACTCTGGAAAGAATATGCAGAGAGAGGTATTAAGTAAGTATTAAGTGAACATATGCACGAACAGATAAAACAGCCATAAAAAGCATGACTTTGAAAATTGATGAGGGTCAACCAGACTCGACCTGGCCTAACACTCCTCATTACTAAGACTCTCGTGATTTCTCAGGGGAGTTGAAAATCAATTAAAATATGTGCTGCACCTGCTTAAACTTGGTAATGGTGAAGAAGAAGTATAACAGAATAATAAGCCAGCAAGCAAGCAAAAATCCAATAGGGGCACAAGTCCCTCATAAACCATCTCTCTGATCGTGACAACTCACTATATCTCTCCAACTTTCGCTCTGCCATTTCCTTCTCCTTCTTGTAAGTTTCCACAGTGTCAAGCAGAGCGATGTACTGACTCAGGTACATCTCCTCCTTGCTGGGAGCAAGCTCACTGTCTACCTCCTGAAACACAGTTGTTGGTATTAGCCAAATTGGAACAAGGTGTATGTGTGTGTTTGTATGCATGTCAGTGCTCCCAACAGACGCTCCACCCAGAGGGTCTCATCAGCAGAACTTTAGAGGATCCATTTGCCTTTTTGGGTGGTTATGGTCGGAAAACAGTACTGACAAAACATGAATGAAAACAGTATGATAAAACATTACAGCGTCCTTGGACCCTATCTTTTTAGATTTAGTGCATCTCCCCTCCACGAATTTTGGGTATTTTTTTTCCGGCACCTAGTACATGCAGTGCTCAAGGATGCACAGTTTGGGGAGCCCAATATCTGCATGCATGTAAGCATGAGCAATCACATGTACAGCAGTTTCACTTTGAAATAAATAGGCACAAATTTGATTTGGTTGTGTCTGTGCTGTTCTTGTATTGGTGAGTACAGAATTCTTTTGTTTTTCAACTTTAATAAATAGATTGTTTCATTAGAGATTAACATTCTCAGGAACCTCTACAGCACCGATGAGGTCACTCACATCCTTCTTTTCCACCTTGCCAGCATCAGCACCGTCAGCATCAGCAGATGATGCACCCTTGCCTTCTGCCGCCTGCTCCTGTAGAGTCTTCAGCGTGTCTTCCAGCTGACTCTTCTCCTGCTGTAACTGCTCAATCTGCTGAGACAAATCCTGCCGCTCTGCCTCCAGTTTCTGAGTCAGTTCAAGGAGGCGCTGTTTCTCCTCTGCCAGCTGGTCCTGAAGGGAGTTCTTCTCCTTCTCCAGGTTGTCATTCTGCTGCTGGAGGAGCTGCTGATCCGCTGACAGTGCCTCCTTCTCACACTGTAACAGCAAGGCAATTTCATTCAATGGTAACCATGCTGACATGGAGCAACAGTGGAAAGGGATGTAGTCAATGCTACTTTTGTACAAATAGAGCCACGGAACTGTCTACAGACCTGTTACTCAGTTCACTGGGCACAGACTGTCCAAGATGTGGATCTTCTTCTTCTTCTTCTTCGTTCATGGGCTAAGACTCCCACGTTCACTCATGTTTTTAGCACGAGTGGAATTTTTACGTGTATGACCGTTTTTACCCTGCCATTCAGGCAGCATACGCCGATTTCGGGGGAGGCATGCTGGGTATTTTTGTGTTTCTATAACCCACCGAACTCTGACATGGATTACAGGATCTTTTCCGTGCGCACTTGGTCTTGTGTTTGCGTGTACACACGAAGGGGGTTAAGTCACTAGCAGGTCTGCACATAAGTTGACCTGGGAGATCGGAAAAATCTCCATTCTTAACACACCAGGCGGCAGCGACCGGGATTCGAACTCACGACCTCCCGATTAGGAGGCCGACGTCTTACCACCATGCCACTGCGCCCGTCTAGATGTGGATCTGTCTACCTCTCTGATCCACAGCTTTATGGAGCAGCTGATTTTGGAAAGACGGAAAAAGGAGCGTGAATGCAGAAAGGGTTGTTCAACACTATTGTTTTACGCATGAGGAAATCCCCCAAGGAAAAAATATGAACTCCTGGGCCGGTATGCAAGTGTGGAGGTTGGAGACTTAAGTCCGGGATAAACTGTACCCTCAATGCAGCTTATCCAGACTGAAGTCTCTAAACCCGACTCATGCACACCGGCCCTGTTTTTCTGCCTTCCTTGTTGTCATCAATATCTCATCCTCACCATGATCAGCCTTCCTTGAGAATATCACCATGGACAAATTACTCACCCCGATGATGTCAGCGGTGTTGACAGCATCATTCAGCAGATGTAGAATCTCCTGTTTCTCTGCCTCCTGTGCCGTCACCTTCTCTGTGATGGCTGTGTGCTGTGCTTGTAGTTTTTCATACTCCTGTTTCTTAGCTTCCAGCAATTTCTGAGCAAAGCAGAAAGGAACAAAATAAACAGTATATTCTAATGCAGAAGACACTTACATGTTTTTTTGTAGTTAGTTTTTTTTTTTAACCTCTCTCTTTTGTGTGTATGTGTGGCCATTTTGAATTTACAAAGAGTGACTATGAAAAATGTGGCTACATTACTATTCATTACCACATTTCTGTGAATTTATTCCAGTTTTCTTTCTATCTGATGCCAGTCCAGAAACACCTTGTGCTAAATCAAACAAAGTTGGCTTTTAATTTGTGGAAAATCTGTTAGGGTGAAATGAGCTTCAAATAATAAAAGTAATTCTGTGTTTGCACATTACTTCACAGCAGGAAATGCTTGTATTTTAACAACCTTATAGTTTACTAAATGATTTAACTTTTAAGTTAAATGCCTGGGTTGTGTACAATATAAAACTGTCCAAATGTGTGAACAGACAGACAAGTCAACAATCAATTCAGCAACTAAGCAAGCAAATCACCAACCAATTTCTAATATGTTCACTAACACAAACAATGCCTAGAGGATATCCAACACCAACCTGCGAGCCTTTGTGAAGCTCCAGCTTGCTTTCAATTGCCCTGCACTGATGCTCGGCAAGCTGGGCAGACTGTTTGGCAGTCTTGAGGTTTCTCTGCAGCCTGGTCATCTCTGCCTGAGTGTCCTTGACCTCCAGCTCCATCGCTGACCTTGATGACTCGGCTGCTGAATGCTGCTCCTCCACGATGACCACCTGCTGTCGGAGACGATCACGCTCCTTCTGCACAGAAGCCAGGTCCTTGGAGACTGTCGCTAGTTTCTCTTCTGCCTCTTTCAGCTGGTCTTCAGCCGCCTTGGAGTTGCCCTGGACGCCATCCAAGTTGGTGTTGATATTGGTAAGGGACTCCTCCATGGTGACCAGCTGGGACTGAAGCCGGCAGTTCTCTTCCAGGAGCTCCTTCTCCTTGCTGTTCAGGTCAGCCAGGCTCTGCTCCCTTTCCTTCAGGTGGGATCTGACGGTGTCCAGTTCGGCCTGGAGGAAGGTCTTCTTCTCCTGCAGCTGGTCAGAGAGTTGGTCCTTGTCACCCTGCAGGGTACTGATGGATTGGGCCAGTCTGTTCACTTCCCCTTGTAGATCACCAACCTGCTTCTTCATGTCAGCGATCTCCTGCCTCAGGCTGGTGTTGTCCGACTCGAGGCCAGCTTTCACCTTCTGCAGAGCGGTGATCTCAGACTCTGAAGACTGCAGGGAGTACTTGTAGTACTGCACGTCATCCTGCTCTTTCTGTACGTCCTTCAGGGCATCCTTCAGCTTCTGTTGTAGTTCTGACTGAGAGCTCTGCTCACTCTGGACCTCACCCTGAAGCTGCTGCAGCTGACTTCGCAGCTTCAATAGTTCATTCTCCTTATCAACAATTGTGGATTTCAGCTTTTTGTTGCGCTCCTCTTCCTTCTTCAAGACTGCTGGCAGTAGTTCTGTGGTCTGTTTGAGCATCTGGAACTGCTGCTCTGCCTCGTTCAGGTTCTCCTCTAAGTAGGACTTCTGCTGGGACAGCTCACAGTTCTGTTCCTCTAAAGACTCCTTCTCTTTGAGAACTGCAGCTTTTTCTTCTTCCAGGCTTGTCAGGCGCTTTTCTAGATCCTTGCAGGCTTCACTCTTCTCCCGGATAGTCTCCTGAAGATCTCCTACAGCATTGGATGAGTCCTGCTGTGCTGATCTGAGCCGGTCCTCTGCATCTTCCAGCTTCTGCTGCAGTGATGTGAGAAGATCTTCCTTGTCCTGAAGTTTCTGACTCAGGCTTTGCTTGTCTGCAACAGCTGTTTTCAATGCACTGCTCTCATCCATTTGGCTCAGCATAAGCTCATCCAGTTTGCTTTCCTTGTCAGTAAGCTCTGCGTTCAGCTTATCAATCTGACTTTGCAAGTCACTCTTTTCTTTCTGTGTGGCCTGTACTTGCTCTTGGAAACAGGCTTTCTCCCTGTGAGCATCTTTAACCACAGTCTTTGTTTCCTGAAGTTCAAAGGCAACATCATCTTTCTCTTTCTGCTTCTGTTGCACCTGTTCTTGAAACTCTTCCAACTGTGATTTGTGCTGCTGCAATTCTTCTTCCGTAGACTTCAGCTCCTTCTGATACTCATCCAGCTTGTGGCTGAACTTTCTCTTTTCAGCGATGAAAGCTTCGTCATCTTCACTCCTTGCCACGCAAGCATCACGCAGCTCTCTGTGAAGGTCCTCTGCATGTTCATTGGCCGCGGCTAACTGCTGGCGAAGAGACTCACGCTCTGACTTGACTGTTTTCAAATCGTCACGAAGTTCAAAGCACACCTGGTGAAGGTTTTCAAGGTTAGCTTCAAGGTCACAGGCTGATTTCTGTTTAACTGCAAGGTCATTTTCAGCCTGCCTGAGCTTTTCTTCAGTGTTCTTTTTCTCCTGCTCCAAGTTTAAAAGCTGCTTTTGCAGTTCTTCTAGCCTTGATTTTGCTGTGGTCGCAGCTTCAGCAGAGGCATCCATGTCAGAAGTAAGCTGATCGACCTTGGTGAGACTTTCCTCTAACTGAAAAGTTAGTTGCTCGGCTGTGGCCTTCATGGTGTCTACTTCCTGGTCTTTTTCCTTGGCTTCATAAGCAGCACTGGCCAGTGAAGTTTTCAGTTCAGCTATCTCTTCCTTGAGAGAGGTCAGGGTCGACTGTTTCTGCTCCAGTGTGTGTCTGAAGTCTTCAGAATTGAACTCCATCTCTTGGTCCCTCTGTGCCAGCTTGGCCTCGGCAGCTGCCAGCTGTTCTTCAAAGCGCCTCCTCTCTCCACCATCTGCCGACGCTTTATCCTTTTCTTCTTGGAGGTCAGAGAGGGCAGCATCTCTCTCAAGCAACATCTGCTTCAGATCTTCCTCCCTTGTCTCAAGCTGCGCTCTCAGCTGACTTTCTAGTGCAGACATTGTATCAAGCTTACCCTGAAGGTCCTTGATGGCAAAAGATGATGATTTTAACTCTTCTGTTTTGCTAGCAAGTTCTTCTTCCAGTGTGGTGACTCGTGTTGCTTGCTGAGCAAGGGTAGACTCTGCTTCAGCAAGCTTAGTCTGGTCACTGTCCTTTTCTGTGTTGATACCTGTAATTGTGGTGTTCAGCTGCTCCAGCTCTTGTTTAAGGTCACTGAGATGTCTGTCCTTCAGTTCCAGCTGTTCTTGCAGCTCATCGGTGTTCTTCTGCAGACTGTCGGCAAGCTCTTCACTTGCACACAGCTTACTTCTAAAAGACTCTAACGCCTCTGCCTTAGACTTGACATCCCCAGAAAGCTTTGTGAGGGTGGACTTGAGTGAGCTAACTTCATCCAGATGTGTCCCTGTTTCTTGCTGCTTGTGTTCCAAGAGATGCTCCAGATCCTCTTGAAGGGATTCCATCTGCGCTTTGAGTCTAGATACTTGCCCATCTAGCTCTTCCTTCTGCTTGTTCAGTGCTTTGACCTCTGCCTCACGAGAAGTCAGTGACCAAGTAACCTCCTGCAGCCTGTCTTCTTGTGCCTGAATTGTCTTCTGCGATTCCCCAAGCTCTTCCGTGAGACGGTTCACTTCCGACTCAGCTTTGACCTTCTCTGCTTCCATGGTGGATTGCTGCCGCACAAGGTCTTTTAGCCTACTGTCTCTTTGTTCCTTCTCCTCCAGAGCTTTGTCCAGTTGTGACTGAAGCTCTTCCAGCTTCTGTACAGTAGCCTCTCCTTCCAGTTCACTATTTGCACACTCACTTTCCTTGCTTTTCAGGGCAAATTCAACCTCTTCAAGTATACTCTTGCAAGACCGCAGCTCTGTTTGCACTAACTCCAGCTCCTCACACAGACTTTCAATTTCTTTGGTCTTGGTGGACAAATCAAGTCCTGCCTTCTCTCTCAAAGATTCAACCTCGTCCTTTAGCGTGCTGTTTTCCACTTTTTCCTGTTGGAGCAACTGCAGCTCTTTCTCCAGATGCAGACTCTTAGATTGGAGTTCTAACTGCAAGGCATCAGACTTGAATGTCAACTCATCATAGCTTGCCTGCAGGGTATCCCTTTCAAGCCTGATCTCATCTCTCTCCTGCTCAAGCTTGAAGATCTTCTGAGCTTCCTCATCAAGTTTGCTTTCCAGTTGTTTTTTGAGAAGCTGATGCCTTTGTTCCATGTCTTCAATTTCCTGTCTGTGAGACTCTTCTTTTTGTGCCAGGTCTTGCATTGCTTGTTCGTATTTCTCCTCCTGCTCTGTCACTTGAAGCGTTGCCCTCTGGACCTTGTCTTCATTCTGTTGCAGACTGTCTTTCAGACGGATCTGTTCTGCATGCAGCTCAGAACGCAGATCTTCAAGTTCTCGATCCTTCAAAGACAGCTGCTCTTCCAGCTCCTTCTCCCTATCTACGAGTTGAGATTTCATGTCTTGCAGCTGCGTCTGCAGGGCGTCAACGTTTTCTTCAAGTTTCTGTTTGACATCAGCATGTATCCTGTTTTCCTCTTCCTCCTTCTTTTTGAAATAATCTGCCAGTCCTGACTCTTCTCCAACCTTTTGTTCAAGTTCTGAGATATTGGCCTGATAAGCAGAAATGTGCTGCCGGAGCTCTGACAGCTGTGAGTCAAGGGAGTCTTTCTCTTTCACAAGAGTATCAATCTGATTCTCATAGTCCCTACAGGCTGTCTTATAAAGACTGTTCTGTTCATCTGCCTCCATAAGCGTTTTTTCAAGCCCAGCCTTCTCATTGTCAAACTGCTGAAGAAGCTCTGTCTCTCTTGCTTTGAGTTCACTCTGCTGTGATTCCATCTTCAGTTCCAGGTCTCGGATTGATGACTGGCGTTCACTCAGCTTTGTGTTCAACTCTTCAAGCTGAGCAGCAACAGCATCGTTCTCAAGTTTAACGTCACAGAGGTCTTCGTCCTTATCCATCAGTGAAGTCTTCAGCTCTGCTACTTGAGCCTCTAGCTTCTCCACATGCTTTGACTTCTTGTGCAGCTGGTCAACATGGTGCTTGGAGTCTTCTGCCATGGTTTCCTTTTGTGACTGGATCTGAGATGCCAGATCTTCCGCCTCCGCCAGCGTGGCGTCCATGTTGGCATTCGCCTGTTCCAGCTCAGCCAGTCTGGCAGCAATCTGCTCCTCCAGTGATGATATTCTAAGGAGGTGGGATTGTGTGTCTGCCCTCAGCTGTTCTGCCTCCTCTTGCATGCTTGCTTTCTCTGAGCTAAGAGTGTCCAGTTTTGCACTGAGTTCTTTCACTGTTGCATTCTTTTCTTCCAGTGACTGACTCAGTTCCTGGTATCGCTCGTCTGCTGAGCTACGATCTTGAAGCAAGGTGTCTAACCTGTTCTGAACATCAGTGAGACTGTTCTCTTTCTCTGTAAGTGTCGCCTGCAGTGCTTCTAAACTAGTTACAACAGAGTCTTTCTCACCTCTCAAGCTTTGCTTCTCTTCCACCAGCTGTTGAATCTTATTCTTCAGCTCTGATTCAAGCTCCTGGAAACCTGTGTGCTTGCTGTTGAAGTCCTCGCTTAATTGCTGCAGCTGCTGAGAGGCAGACTCCTTAGCTTCAGACATCTCTTCCAGCATCTTCCTGGTCTCTTCTAGTGCAGATGTCTTGCTCTTCAGCTCTTCCTCCATGGAGGACATCCTGCTGTTGTTGGAAGCCATGTTTGTGGTGAGTGCAGACTGTTCATCCACTAGGGTTGCTTTGTCATTGGTAAGTTGCTCCAACTGAGAGCTCAAGTCCTTTACCGACTTCTGGGATTCCAGAAGCTCAGCGTGAAGTGCCTGGAATCTTTCTTCCGCTGAGGAGTTTTGCTGGGTCATGCTGTCCAGCTTGTTTTGTAACTCCACGGCATCGCTGCTCTTCTGATTCAGCACAGACTGAAGCGCTTCCAGCTGGCTCATCAGTGAATCCTTCTCTGTCAGCAGGTTCTGCTTCTCTTCTTCCATCTGTGCTGCCTTCAGCCTAAAGTCATTTTCTAGACCTGTGGCTTTCTCTTTGTCATTCTCAAGGTTTTTGATCACTGCTTCTAGCTGCTGGCTGAGAGAAGCGAGCTCAGAGGCTTTTTCTTCAAGTGTGCGTTGAGTGTCATTCAGCTCTGCCTCCTTCTCCGACAACAGCCCCTCTAGAGATACCACCCGCTGCTGCTGAGCGGCAGAGTTGTTCTGAAGCTGCTCATACTCTTGTTGTAATGTCTCGAAGCTGGCGGTGAGGCTGTCATGCTTGGCAGCAAGTTGCTGTGCAGAGTCTTTATTCTCAGACAGCTGCTGTGAAAGCTGGCTGCACCTCTCTGTTGTTTCCTGCTGCTCTTGTTTAGCTAAATCAAGCTTCTGCTTCAGGTCTTTTACATCTTTTGTGGACTCTGCTAGGTGGGATTCTGATTTCTCCAAGTCTGTGCGAAGAGAGGTGTTGTCTGTGTTCAACTTGAGTTTCTCGTCCTCCAAGGCAGCTAGCTGCTGCTGAAGATGCTGAAGCTTGTTAGTCTGCTCACCGCTCAATGCCTCCAGGCCCTTCTCAGCTTCATCCAGCTTACCAAGCAAGTCATCTTTAGATTTGGCCATGGTTTCTAGCTCTGAAGTATACTTTTCTTTTTGCTGTTTGAAACTGTCTCGCTCATGTGCAATCTCTGCCTGCAGCTTCTCAAGCTGATTGTTCAGATCTTGTATTTTGCTGTTGCTGCCTTTCATACTGATATTCAGTTGCTCTAACTGTTCTCCTTCCCTCGCGCAGATCTCTTTCAAGGCAAAAACTTCCCTCTCTTTCTCCTGCAAAGCTGCTCCCTTGATACTCAGTGTCTCGTGGAGTTCTTGTTCTCTGCACTTCAACTTCTCAACGCTCTGTTGCAGCTCTGAAATGCTTTCTTCTTTGCTTGATAACTGTTCTCCCAGCGTTTCTAACTGCTTTTGGGCTTGAGTCAGTTCTTCTTGGATTTTATCAAGCAAACTAGTCTTGTTCTGCAGAGTGGATTCTTGCTGAGATGCATCATTCTTCATCTGCTGCAGCTCTGACTCCAGAGCAGAAGCCTTATCCTGGGACTGCGTCAACTTGAGACCCACACCTTCCAGTTCTTTAGCAGCCTCCTTCACCTGCTGATCCTTGCTGGCAAGCTGAGCTTTGAGGTCGGTGATGGCCTGAGTCTCCTGGCCCAGCTGGGTGTTGAGGTGGTCCATCATGCCTTCGTTGTCGTCCAGGTCCATCTGCAGCATGTCCAGCTTGGCCTGCATCTGCTGCGCCGTCTGCTGTGCTGCCTCCAGCTCCCCACGCAGCGCCTCACGCTGTTGCTCAAGCTCTGACACCTTGCTTTCCCTCTTCTCCTTCTCTTCCTGCAGCTGGGTGAGGCTGGCTGTCAGCTGGTCACACCTGTCGCTGAGAGTCTGCTGGGTGTTGGCCGCATCCTTCTGTAGGAGCTCCAGTCCTGCCTGTGCGGATGCTGCCTCCTGTGTCTTGGCAGCCAGGGCTGAGCTCAGCTGCTCCACCTGGTGGTTGTGGGAGGCTGCGGTGGTGGTGAGTTGACTCTGGGCCTCTTCCAGCTTGGTACCCAGCTCTGCCAATTCCTTCTGTAGGCTCTCCACCTGATGCAAGAACAAATCATATTGAAGGATACAAATGGCTGGCCCCCCTTGAAAATGTATCAACTGCTCAATGTCTTTTCTTTTTTTGTTGCTCTCTATATAAACTTAGAACCCTAATTAGATCAGAGCAAAGAAGTAAATGTGCACTGGATAAAAAAAATCAAACCAGGTATTTTATGAAAATATCACTTACAGACTACCTTTGCCGCTCAGTTGTCAGATACACCACTAATTTGAAGTGGTCATTATGAGGTTTATTATGAGAGTGTACTTATATACCAGTATATAGGGTGGGGTGGGAGACAGCTGGAGAAGAAGCAGCAGCCAAAACAACTAGTGCTTACCTGAGATTTGAGCTGCCCAGCAGCTTCCTCTCTGCTGGTCAGCAAGCGCTGACTGTCTGCGCTCTGCTGCGTCAGCTGCTCATTGCTAGAACGCAGGCTTGCCAGCTCCGCTTCCGCACTCTCCAGTTTGCTGCTCATCTCTGCCAGCTGTCGGTCTTTTTCTGCTGTCACTGCCTTAAGTCCCTGCTGTATCCTCTCCCAGGATGAGCGAGATTCTAATAAATCAAATAAAGGTTATTTTAGCATAAAGATACAGATATCATTGCATTGTTCCATGAGTTTATCATAATCATGTGAGCTTGCTTTTGAAATGAACATTGGATAAATGGAGGGTTTTTAAATTGAGAAAATCTCTTATCTTTTATGTTGATATAATATTATGAAAAAGAAAACATTTCAAAGGAGTGAACATATTTACAGCAAGACAAATAGAGATTCTTGACACCAAAAAGTTGTGCACTGCCTATCAAACATGATAGAATTATCATTAACCATGTTGTGTAGGCCTTGATTCAGATGTTACAATGCTCATCATTCCTTGTAAGGACTAACAACTTTTTTCATGTGAAAAAAAAAAAAAATGAAAAAATGAAAAAATGACACCAGAGGCCAAGTTCATTATAACTTATATAAGGTATCTGAACACAGAAGATTTAGTCTGTGAAGGGGTATTAACTTCTGCATTCTGGAATTGTTGCTCCTCATGGCGCACTTCAAATACCTACCAGCAAAAGCTTCATCTTTCTGGCTGAGAAGCAGGGATTTGTTGTCAAGATCATTGGTAAGCTCTTCAAGCTCTGCCTTGGTCTTTGCAAGAGTCTCTGTCAGCCGCTTCTCTGCTTCCTCAGACTGACTGTGGAATGTACAAAGATGTGTGTGGGTGGCTCATTGAGCTTGAAAGATACATTCCTTCATGTGTACAGGACCATGCACACTACCTCAGATCTGCTCAGAATTTAACATTCGCTACAGGCATCCTTTCATTTAGAAATACATGTTTATAAAAAAAAATCCACAGCCTAACTGCTTCATGTGCGATATAGGAATTGTTTGCTGAACTGATTTTGCAGACTGACACGAGTGTGCTTACAAAATCAATTCAGCAACAACAAAAACACCTGCCACTCAATATAGAAAGCAGTAACATTGGGGTGGGTTTTTTTTTTGTTTTTTTTGGGGGGGGGGGGGGGGGGGTAAAAGTGTCAGGATGTTCTTATTCTAGGAACAATTTTGGACAGATCTGAGGTGGTGTACATCATTGTTTTAGGTTAACTGTTCAAAATAGAATGCAGACAGCATTTAATTTGAATGAGGTTGTATTTCATCTGCCCTCAAATAATAATACACACAAACATAGACATTGTGTCTCTCTCTCTCTCTCTGGAACACTATGACAGAAAATGAAGGAGAAAAAGAAGAAAAAGAAGGGGAAAAAAAAAGAAGAAAAATGTGTGGCTATGTTAAGAATGAGTGTGTGCATATAATTACAAACAGAAACCCTATCTTTTTTATTTTGCTGTTTCCTAATTCTCACTTACTGACTCAGCATTAAAATGTAAACTTCATTCTCAATCTCAGTGAAAATTGGAAGGCCTCTCAAATGCATGTAAATATTAGGATTATTTTAAGTCATATGCATAGATGGTCTACTCTAAGACCTACTCTACCATTACCAATCAGTACAAATGGACCAAGGAAAAGTAAACTTCAGTTTGTATGTATGTACTTTGTAGTTTGCTAATGTCTACCATCAAAGAAATGAACTGCTAGCTTTACTTAGCTTGCACACAATATGCCGATAAAAGTGAAGTTTTAATACAAAATGAAAACCACTGTTTGTAAATATGTCTGGTGATGTTGTCTATAACCTACTCTTTTAGTTTTAGGCACATGTACTCCTGCAGGCTTCATTTAAAATCATTGGGCCTTATGTTGGTAAACAAAATGCAAAATTTGATTTGTTTTGTGGTTCTCTGGCAGGCAAACGAATATTTGACAACTTCTGTACCATCAACCAAAGCCAAATAAACAAATTACAAATGCCTTGTGCTGGTAACAATGTGGTTTATTTTGCCAAATTTCATTACAGTTGCAGATAACATTGAATAAAGAATATTCTCCTGTCTTAAAAAACAAATCATTATATGGAAAATGGTAAAAAAGAAACTTCATAAAATATAAATATCTCAATTTAGCATCCTTTATAAAGTTGCACGGATCCCTTTCAAATTATTGGGTTCACTCTTCAAACAAACACAAACTTAAGTGGTTGCTGGCCATCTGTCCATACAGAAAAACACTGCTCATTCCTATGACTGATTGATTATTCAGGCGAGTCAAAAAGGAATTTATAATCAATGCTAGCCCCAAAAACCTGTCTTGATTACTTGTCTGCTATGACTAATATTTACACATGAATAAACTGCTTGTCATACAGATTGCGCATTACTTGTAAGTAAAATTGGCACTGAAGCACAGTAAAAATTGAGATCCAGCTTAGTGTAGAAACATGGGAGTAAAATAATAAAACAAAATAAAACATTATTTAAAATATTTGAAAATACAACTCTGAACTGCTCTGTCACCTCACCCTTCCCATACTGCCAAGCAGATTAAGCATTTGATTTAAAATGTTGAAACGTACGGTATTTATATAAACATTGTGCATTCTGTCACAGTGCATGCAACAATAAAAATACGAGAAGGAAAAGAAAAACAAAAGGCAGAGTAGAGATGACAAACAAAAGCAAAAGTGGCAGTCAGTAATGTTAGTAAAACAGTAAATTACTAAATGAGGGATAGTTTCAGAATAACAGCACCAATATGTTAAAGTGTTAAATAAATCTGAACAAAAAGTTAAAACAAACATGTTTACCAACAACCATAGGAACTCGTAGACGAAAAATTGCACTTTCCCAAAAATACACAGGAGACAGTTGATACATCTTTTGAGACAATTGTCACAGGCCACAATGGCCACCATACTCAAGGGCTTCCACCAACCATCTGCTCTTTTCTATATTTTAAATGCACACAGCAGTGGATCTTCTTGAAGCCAGTAATCAAGTGGGGAGGAGATTTAAATACAAAAAATACAGATCAGCCAGGATGCACCTTTAGCTATGAGGGAGAGTCCGCACTTTAACAGAACTTTACATAAGCTTTGAATATATATAAGACTGGGATGAGAAAATAGCTGTGAAAAACAAACATGGACCAATACAACCTGTTGAATCATTACTTTGTATGTCAGATTGTTTGTTACATTGCCTTGATAAACAATCAAAGCATGGCAATAAAAAAACTTGTGCTGAGAGGGACAGTTAAAGCAGCAACATTGAGTTTTAGTTCAAGGAAACGAAATCATGTGCTCTGTGAGTACACTGCAAATGCCACCAGCCAAGCAGAGGAAACAGAAAGTGACAAGAAACCTGCACTTGTGCGTGGCATTGGCCAGCCGGGATTCCACCCCTGCCAGTTGTTCCTGCCACTGGTGTCTGTCACTGAGGAATGACATCTGCTCTGCCTGCAAATCCTTCAATGATTTGGCAACTGTGTCACGATCCTGGCACGACTCCTCAAACTTCTTTGTCACATCTGAAACATCAACATTTCATCTTTCTGTGGTCTCTAGGCTGCAAAACAAATAAACCTAAGTTCCAACTGTATTGTTACTTCACTTTCCCTGGAAGAGCGTGGGAAAAAGGATGGGTGGGGGTATACGTGATAAGCAAATGATAGCACAGGGATGGCCAAATCGTCCACCCGGTCGCCAGGGGCGAGTAAAAAATCCGCCCGGCTAGAAGAAACCGCCAGGCAACTCGCCCGGCTGGCCAAAGAAAATTCTGGTCAAATGCGACCATTTTGGTTGTAATATCGAGTTATAAAGCCATATAAACACCGCAGATCAACTGTGGTATGTAACGGGCCAGCAAAATTTCTGCCGGGCTAGTGACTTTCTTGAAGTTACTAGCCTGGCTGGCGAATTAAAATGTTGAGATTTGGCCATCCATGTAGTATTATACCTCTAGCAGCTTTACTGGCCCAAAATATGTGACACATCAAGCATGACAGCAAACCTTTTTCTTGTTTGAGGGTGTGAATACCTGAGCGTGTATTTTGTAAGCTATATTTTATAGTCAATAGATCATAAAATATGTGCAAAATTTGCATCACATGCAATTTGCAACAGGGAGCAACTTTCTAAGGCAGGGCAAGACTTCTTGCAGAACGCAAGCACTACACAAAGCCATGCATTGAACTCACCATTCAGGGCAATGTCAGAATCTTTCTTGGCTAGCTGCACGTTAGTCAAGACTGTGGCATGAGCCTCATCCTTCTCCCTGGCTTTCTGTGCAGCTGCAGACAGGTCTTCTTCTAGGCGTTTGCAGCCTGCCTCCAGTGCAGCCTTCTCCTCCTCTACTTGCTGTTTGCTCTGCTTCAGGCGATCCAGTGAGATGGTCTGCTCAGTGTAGCAGTGACGAACCTACAGCGAAAAATAATACTTAACATCGATGCTGATATGGAAAATTTTGTCACCTTTGACTACATGAAGCTGTCAGTTTGTTTGTTCGTTCATGGGCTGAAACTCCCATGGCTTTTACGTGTATGACCGTTTTTACCCCGCCATTTAGGCAGCCATACGCCGCTTTCGGAGGAAGCATGCTGGGTATTTTCGTGTTTCTATAACCCACCGAACTCTGACATGGATTATAGGATCTTTTTCGTGCGCACTTGGTCTTGTGCTTGCGTGTACACACGGGGGTGTTCGGACACCGAGGAGAGTCTGCACACAAAGTTGACTCTGAGAAATAAATCTCTCGTCGAATGTGGGGACGAACTCACGCTGACAGCGGCCAACTGGATACAAATCCAGCGCGCTACCGACTGAGCTACATCCCCGCCCCAGAAGTTGTCAGTAACTCTTAGAAGAATAAAACAGCAGGGGCATTTATCCAGACGTCATGTAAAACAGCAAATATAAAGCCCCGTATAGCAAAACCAGGGCTAACCACACTCAACAGTTTCTGAAGAAGTGCTTGCTTGCAACTAGCACAATTTTTAATCAAGATGACTTTCATCCTCTTCAGACTGAGAAAGTAAAGTTGGTGTTTTCTTGTACAAAAACCTAAAACGGCCAAAGAAAACATGATGCTCACACACCAAAGTCCATTCCCATAATCACCATCACTTTTAACATTTGGGCGAATCTCACCGTGTCGAGTTCTTTCTGCAGCTTGGCGCTCTCCTCGCTGACGATGTCCAGCTTTCCCTGGTTCTCTGCGAGCTGCTCCTCTAGCCTCTTATTGGTTGTCTCCAGATCCTCACGCAGGCCTTTCTGTCGACTCTCCCAGTTCTTGGTCACTTCTTCCAGTTCCTTCTTTGTGACTTCTATGTTCTTTGTAAGAGTGGAAATCTGCAGGAACAAGAGAGGATATATTATATATATATATTATATATATATTCACAAGAGGGTCATACGTTCGACTGCTGGTATGCCCAGCAATCACATCCTATTTGAATAAACTAAATGGCTTTGTACTGCTATGAGGTCTTAGTTTCATCACAACAACACAGCTGTTACTCCCAGCTTTTCGTTTTGCGCTCTATTGTGCAAGTATATATACAACCCACACAGATCTCTATGTTTAACTAAAAGCTCCAGCCATCAAGTGCCCAAAGCAACAGTCAACTCAAATGTTTCCCATTGCCACTTCTAAAATGCACGGCTGTCTGAAAGCCTCACAACACCACTCGATTCTCAAAAGACATAGGGTACCTCCCCTCACCTGTTCATCCTTTGCAGCCACCTGAGCCTTGAACTTGTCAGCATCATTCAGGGCTCCTTCCAAGGAGAGGTCTTTGTCCATGATGGTGGCACGCAGGGCATCATTCTGCTCTGTCACTCGATTCGCTCTGTCTTGAAGGGCCTTGACCTCTTCTGTCAGCTTCTCCAACACCACCACTTTCTCCTCCAACTTTCTCCCTGTTGTCTCCTAATCATCCAATATCAAACCATAATTGTTAAAACGTCTTTGAAGGAATAAGTACATGGGTGCAACCTGGAAAATTCCAAAAACCGGCAAAAGTTGGGGTCCAGCTTTTTTAGTATTTAAAATGCCAAAAAAACCCTCTCCTGGAACAAAAACATCGGCAGCCGATGAAACCAAAAACCGGCTGCCGGCGTGTAGCCGGCAGAGTTGCACCCATGTAAGTATGTAAAAGCAGGACGTTTCCAGAACACTAAGGCCAGCTTTAAGCAGACAGTTCAAGGTGCTTGAAGAGTGTTCAACCAGCCTTTTCCAAACTTCATTAAAACTTTTACTTATTCCATTCGCTGTCCTCTTTAGCTTTCATTGTTGAACAAAGATGCCAAACAGAACTCACCAAGCAAACACACACTTTTATAATTTGAACCACCAAACACTGCAACTGGACTGAGACTAAATCCTCCTTTATAACACAACACCAACACAACAAGAGAAAAAGACCAAAGTTACCTTCTCCTTGTTGGCCACCTCTAGCTGCAGGGTCAGGTTAGCGACAACAGCGTTGTGAGACTGCAGGGCCTGCTCTGTGACTGCCTTTCTATCCGTCAGCTCTCGCTTTGTCTGCTCCAGTGATGTTGCTTCTTTCTCCAGCCGTGTCACCTCTCCCTGCAAACGCTGCTGCTCCGACTGGGACTGAAAAGTGCCAAAAACCATGAAAGGTGAGAATCGAAGAGAAGGACTTTTGGGTAGTCTGGGTGGAAAATCAAAGTTACCATTAAAACCAAAAGGGGTATAAGGCCAACACAAAAAAATTAGTCTGTTTACGATAACATAGGCACAAAAAAATAGGGTCGGTAGGTCGGGATTTTTTTCTCTCTCCAAAAAACCATATTGTTAAGTTATTTTGCCAAAAAACAAAGACCCCCCCCCCCAAAAATAAAGTCTAGGGTCGCGCGAAAAAATAGGGTCGGTCGGGATACCGTAAACAGACTATATTTTGTGTGTGGCCTAACCTATTAGTTTTAAAGTTTGCTTTCACAATTACTTACACATTACGATAGGATTGAATGCCAATCCGGCAATTTTATACTGTATGTTTGGTCATCTGGTAAGGCCCCAAAGAGAAGACCAAATATTGCCCAGCCTTTCTCTAAGCAGTCCCCCCCCCCCCCCCCCCCCTAACAACAGTAAACAGCTTGGGTATTTGCAGATGAAACTTACCCACGTGTCTGCATAGCTAAGCACTTAAACATGTCATGAAGTTATTAGGAGAAGGCTATCAACATCATGGTTTTTTCTTCAACCCTCCAACATCAAACCTACCGTGGCTAGCTCTTTTTCCATGGTGGACTTGCTGTTGTTAAGCTGACCAGTGAGGAAAGAGTTCTGATTTTCTTTTGCTGTCAGCTCGTTCTGCATTTTACTGCGCTGCTGTTCCAACCCTTCGCACGTCTCGGACAGGACTACAAGCTCTCGTTGTAAGGAAGACGCCTCTGACTTGGTTTCCTCTGTTTTGCGCTTTTGGTTTTGGAGAGCCTAAAGGAAATCACAAAGCCAGAGAGCAAGAATGAAACATGTTCATACTCTTTGGCTCATCAAGGTCAAATGTAAAACCACAAAAAAAGGGAAAAGGTTCCAAGGTTTGGGACAAAGGTCTCTCTTGGAATTTGGATGATGGACTCGACTCATAAACTTGGATTTTAAAAGAAAAGCTTTATTCAGCACTGAAGATCCACCAACTTGCGGCGTGAAATGCAAACCTCTTGTGCACTGGCTAAAATGCCACCCATACCCCCAACATCCGGCACACAAAAGTCTGCCATGATCAGGCTCGGGAATGAGTAAAAGTGGTTTGGGAGTACTGACATTTTGGCCGGGGTCCAGGGGCCGCTGAAGGCCCTTGGCGGGGTCCAGGGGCAGCGCCCTGGTGGGGGGACCAGGGGGGCAAAGCTCCCCGGGAAAATGTTGCGTTTTAAGCATTTTTAAGGGCACACAAAAAGTAAAGCATCGGGCTGCGGGCCGGGAGGTCGTGGGTTCGAATCCCATCAGGGTCATGTGGGTTTTTCGGGCTACGGTCGACTCCTACCCAGAGTGGAAGTGCTATGGTTCCTATGGGAAGGATGGAATCACACAGCCGAGTGTCATTCACTTAACGAATGCGACTTTGAGGGTGCTCAGGTTCTGTTTACCTGACCAACACCGCAGGTGCGGCAGTTCTCGGGCCTGGTTGACACCAGGATATATTATGACAGTAAGCGTAGAGTGCTGCCCTGTCACGTAGTCTCAAACCAAATTGGAAATCCATAGCATCATCATTATAATCATCCTCATCTCATTAATCATCCAAAATTATAAAATGTCCTTGCTCTTGTGGCCCTTCATGCCCAGAGCTCTCATGGTGACCTTGGTCTCATTGTTCCTGTTCCATCCTTCCCTGAATAGTACTTCTGCTGTCAGTCTTCAACGTGTGACGTTCTGGGGGGTCGACGGAGTTCTGCTCTCTGGAGGGGACGCTCACTTAGTCTGGCTCCGCGACTTAACAGTCAATGTCGTTAGTAGGGGGCATAGTAGGTAGTGGGCTGAGTCCGTTAGCTCGGGACAGACCCACTACTGAACACCGTCGAAGTGACTCAGCAGAAGTGCAGTGTCAACTTCCGAGGGTAGCCTACCGCAGCGACCCGACATCCCTCCCGACAGGTCTGGCAGCGGAACGAAATTCAGATGTGGATGGAGCAGTGAATGCAGGGACGGGGCGGCGTGAGAAAACACCGGAACAAGGAACAGGTGTAAGGAAAAAAAAAATTAAAAAAAGTAAAGATCAATCAAGAAAGGATCAAAAGAAAAGTAAGTAACCTTTCCATGTTATAATACTTTTATCCTTGCTCTGAGAAGTAAAAATCAAAAGCTCATTATCACAAGATGATCTTGCAGCATACTCCATCCAGTGAACAGGTAGTAAGCATAAAATCTATCACCAAACTCAACTCAGCATAAAAAGTCCTACAATGTCTTGAAACATTTGTCTCTGTACCTGTGAAATCAAGCTACTGTGCATAAAATCCAACACCAAACTCAGCATATAGAGTCCTATGTACACTAAGTCACACACTTTACAGAAAGGGTGCAGCTATAAGCTACAAACAAGAAGGGCAAAGCCCATACGACTCACATACAAATTAAGTAGATGTGCAACGCCAAGGCACTGCATACCCCAGCGAAAGACAAACCTCTCTCTCTCTCTCTCTCTCTCTCTCTCTCTCTCTCTCAAACACACACACACGAACACACACACACACACACACACACACACACACACACCCAAGTTACACACGTACACACGTACACACATACACACTCACTCACACGCACTCACTCACTCTCTCACACACACTTCACTGTACACACAAAACACACCCCCATACGCACATATAGACAGACGGACATACACACCTTTACAAACACACACACATACACTTACGCACACGCACACGCACAAACCAACCCACCCACTCTCTCTCTCTCTCTCTCTCTCTCTCTCTTTATCTCTTATAGACACACACCTACACACACACACACACACACACACACACACACACACACACACACACACACACACACATGTACATACGCACGCATGTACGCACGCACACACCCACAGACACACACACACACACACACACACACACACACATTGACTCACACAAATCTCATACACACAATACACACACTCATACGCACATACACGGTTGGCCTTGTGGTAAGGCGTCCGCCCCGTGATCGGGAGGTCGTGGGTTAGAACCCAGGCCGGGTCATACCTAAGACTTTAAAATTGGCAATCTAGTGGCTGCTCCGCCTGGCGGCTGGTATTATGGGGTGAGTGCATGCTAGGACTGGTTGGTCCGGTGTCAGAATAATGTGACTGGGAGAGACATGAAGCCTGTGCTGCGACTTCTGCCTTTTGTGTGGCGCACGTTATATCTCAAAGCAGCACCGCCCTGATAATTATGGAAACAAACAAACAAATACGCACATAGACAGACGGACACACACACCTTTACAAACAAACACATATACACACTCATACACACACAAACATACACAAAAAACTCATGCACACACACATTCACACACACACACTCCGGTTGGTCCGGTGTCAGAATAATGTGACTGGGTGAGACATGAAGCCTGTGCTGCGACTTCTGTCTTGTGCGTGGCGCATGTTATATATGTCAAAGCAGCACCGCCCTGATATGGCCCTTCGTGGTCGGCTGGGCGTTAAGCAAACAAACAAACAAACACCCACACACACACACACACACACACACACACACACACACTGTACATACGCACGCACACACACACACACACACACATGACTTAGAAATCGAAAAGGGCAGATACACGGGAACACCAAGGGAGGAAAGACTATGCAGAAACTGTGGAGTGGTGGAGGATGAACTTCACTTCCTTGATTCATGTACAATGTATGCTCATCTCAGGCAACAGTTATTACCGAATACTTCCACCGGCAGTGATGAAATAAGAGTCAGTTCTCTGTTTACTGACAGCGACATCCAAAGGCAATTGGCAAAATATGTGTACGATTGTTTTCAACTACGCAGATGCAATGCGTCTTCCGACTGTCCTCAATAACCTATGCTCATCTTCAGGTCCTCTTTGTTCACCCTGTTCCACTTGGTTTTGTATTACATGTATGTTATGTTATATTGCTATTTTTTCCTGTACTTATGTATCTTGAATGTGTCAATAGGCTATGTGCTTTAATGACAATAAATTCTGATTCTGATTCTGATTCTGATTCTGATTCACACACACACACTGACACACACACACACAAACACACACACATTGACTGACACAAATCTCATACACACATAACGCACACTTATACGCACATAGACCGGCACGGTTGGCCTAGTGGTAAGGCGTCCGCCCCGTGATCGGGAGGTCGTGGGTTCGAACCCCGGCCGGGTCATACCTAAGACTTTAAAATTGGCAATCTAGTGGCTGCTCCGCCTGGCGTCTGGCATTATGGGGTTAGTGCTAGGACTGGTTGGTCCGGTGTCAGAATAATGTGACTGGGTGAGACATGAAGCCTGTGCTGGGACTTCTGTCTTGTGTGTGGCGCACGTTATATGTCAAAGCAGCACCGCCCTGATATGGCCCTTCGTGGTCGGCTGGGCGTTGAGCAAACAAACTAACAAATACGCACATAGACAGTCGGACACACACACCTTTACAAACAAACACATATACACACTCATACACACACAAACATACACACAAACTCATGCACACACACATTCACACACACACACACACACACACTCTCTCTCTCTCTCAAACACACACACACACACACACACACACACACCAAGTCACACACACACACACACTCACTCACACGCACTCACTCACTCTCTAACAAAAAACTTCATACACACAAAACACACACCCATACGCACATAAGGACAGACGGACATGCACACCTTTACAAACAAACACACATACACGCGCACACATACACTTATGCCCACACACACACTTACACACACACACGAGTACAGACTCATGCACGCGTGCGCACGCACACACACACACACACACACACACACACACACACACACACACACACACACAAATACACACACACCACACACATACGAGTACAGACTCATGCACGCGTGCGCGCACACACACACACACACACACACACACACATACACACACACACACACACACACACACACACGCACACACACACACGCACACAGTAACACTGACACATGTGCACAAAATGAACACAAACACACACACTGCGCGAGAGAGAAAGACTACAGAGAGGCATGACGTCATGATGCATTAATTCACGTCAAAGACTTTCGACCGTGACGTATTCTTCTTACGCGAGCTTTATCCATTAGACTTGGAAACTACGGAATTTCTACCCGTCCAAAGCGGCCTGGGGTGGCGTTTGCTGAAAAAATGGGGGCGCCTATTTTACCCACCGTATTTTTGTTAGTATGGTCCTCATTTTTGGTGAACTTCCATCTCCAACTGTAGCACGTAGCCGGGCACAACGAATCCTTCTTTATCATGTATTATTCGGTGTGCACATTTCTCAAATCGATTACAGTATAGCGTTCACGGGATACCTCCAGCTTCGCTGGGATAACTAAAACTAGCAATGACATCATACACTAAGAACTGCTTTACACATTTTTCCTACCAAAATACATGTGACCTTGACCCAAGGTCAAGGTCATTCAAGGTCATGCAACACAAAGCTGTTAATTCAAGACATAGGAAGTACAATGGTGCTTATTGGCTCTTTCTACCATGAGATATGGTCACTTTTAGTGGTTCACTACCTTATTTTGGTCACATTTCATAAGGGTCAAAGTGACCTTGACCTTGATCATATGTGACCAAATGTGTCTTATGATGAAAGCATAACATGTGCCCCACATAATTTTTAAGTTTGAAACAGTTATCTTCCATAGTTCAGGGTCAAGGTCACTTCAAAATATGTATACAATCCAACTTTGAAGAGCTCCTGTGACCTTGACCTTGAAGCAAGGTAAACCAAACTGGTATCAAAAGATGGGGCTTACTTTGCCCTATATATCATATACATAGGTGAGGTATTGAATCTCAAAAACTTCAGAGAAAATGGGAAAAATGGAAAAAATAGCTGTTTTTAGACAACATTTATGGCCCCTGCGACCTTGACCTTGAAGCAAGGTCAAGATGCTATGTATGTTTTTTGGGGCCTTGTCATCATACACCATCTTGCCAAATTTGGTACTGATAGACTGAATAGTGTCCAAGAAATATCCAACGTTAAAGTTTTCCGGACGGACGGACGACTCGGGTGAGTACATAGACTCACTTTGCTTCGCATGTGAGTCAAAAACCTGTCAATTCTCTTCTGTTTCTTGGCAGAGGTTTCTTGGCTAGAGTGGCAGTCAAATTGCTCAGGGTGCTGAGCCTTTGACTGTGTCAGTGTGTGGCACTGTCCATCAGCCTTTGACTGTGTGGCACTGTCCATCGGCAAACGCTTGCCTGCTGCTTTTGACTGAGCAGGACCTGGCTTGGCTCCAAGAGCATTCTTTTTCTTTTCCCTCACCTCTCTATTGTTAACTTTTCGGATATTTCTTCCACAGTTTCCAAATATCTTTCCTAGGGGCAAAGACTCTGTGATTGCAGCACAATGGTAACAACGACGCGTTCAGGCCGGAAATTGCCTGTTAGCTTGAGCGAACGGTATGATCAGGAAAGGACCAAGTAGGAATCGCAAACGTTTGAGAAATTATTATTTTTTTTTTAAAGCAAAAAGCGGTTTTGTCGTAGCGGAAATTCAACTCGTCGCAATTAGAAAAGGAATTCGTCGTATTTACGACGAAAGGCGCATCATTCCTAGGCCTGTTGCAGGCCTGTACCTTGGCGGTCGCCCGATCACCCGGGGCAGGTTCAAATCGCGTCGGGCGAGTTCAAAATTCCTCTGAA